>NC_048444.1:13235764-13535764 GCF_004353265.1 Vitis riparia
ATAAGTATTTTTATTTTATTAAAATTTTAAATTATATATATTTAATTTTTTTATAAATATTTTTAATTTTAATAATATAAAATTTATATATTTATGGCGTCACTGGTTCGATTGTGATTCAACCATCGGTCCGACCAGTGAATCGTGAATCGGTAATTTTTTCGGTTTAATGATCGGTCCAATTCTGAAAACATTGGGATTGAGAGAAGTAATCCTTTAGATGCCACAACTGCTATAAGTTGCTGCTCAGGAATTAGTTCAGTTTCTTGCAGCAAGGACAAGAGTGCAATGTTGACATGCTTAGGTGTTCTCATCTCATGGTTCATAACTACCAAGGGATTATTGTGAGCACAAACTACTATTTCTAAATATATAATCCATGTACATAAATACTCAACTCTATGTAGGAACCTACTATGCTTGTATCCATGAGATCTAAAATAGAAGGGCCATTAAACTAATTTTTAATTTCTTTCCCTTCAAAAAATGCTAGTAAAATTTAAGCTAGTATTATTAGTTTTTATGAGTTAGTATTTTGAATGACTTCTAGCTTATGTTTTGATCCATTAATTAGAACATCAAATACATATTAAAGTACTTATTTGAGCAAAAAGTTGAGATGTCTTTGAATGAAGCTGCATAAACAAAATATCAATCATTTTTTTTTCACCTCACTTATTTTCTTTAATAATTATTTTCTTTTAATGTAATATATTTCTAAGTCAATTCCAAATTGTCCAATAAAAGTAAGGAATATAACTTTCAAATCTTAAATATCCTTATTTTGCAAGAAGAAAAAAATAGTCATCATTCTGACAAATAAAAATAAGTAAAAAGGAAAATAAATAAATAAATAATCTTACAGGTCAAGGAAAAATAAGATTTTTTGTATGAATCAAAATTTAATTATCCCAAAGACAAACATATATAAAATATATAAATGAAATAAAAACAAAACAAAAATATGATTAATGAAAATGGAAAGAAAATTTGATTACCGGTATGCTAAAATCAATATTCCTTAAAAATCTTTGACTTCTTGCCAATGTAATTGAGAGCTCCTATCAGAGCAACGTCATACCATCGTCATGAGTATCCCAACATAGTATTTGAATACTCCAGAGTTGCCATGCAAAACCTTATCTCTCTTGCTATGCACCCGTCCCTTATACATGCACTTCTGTCACTCCCCCAATACATACCTAAATACATAGACAAAGACTAAAACCATAGGAGAATAGAGGATTCGAGAATAGAGATAAAAATAGAGGAAAACCTATGGAAGTGCAAAACAAAATAAAAAAATAAAAAAATAAAAAAAAGCAAATAAACATATGAAAGCCTCGTTTCATGTGTCCTCCATGGGCTTGAAAACCAGTGGGTATGCCAGAATGATTTTAAGAAAACTAAGCATGAAAGTGCTTCTCAGATTGTTTGAATAGCAGGGACGATTTCATGTAAAGGTTCCTCGAGCAAGTATAAACAATCAATAGATGCAACTGAATCATAAAGGAACTAAAAAAAACTTATTAGAAATCAACAGTACACGCCTAAATAGCAAAAAAACAAACCCTTAAAAACAACAAAAGAATGAAGAACATGATAAGTGAAAACACATAAGATGGTAGGAACCATACCTGGGCAATCTCCACTCAAGCAACATGGAAGCTTGGCTTCAAGCTTTCTTTCCTTTCTAAAACTAGATAATCGCCATGTCATTCTTGGTTTTTTTTCCTTTCTCTCTAGCTGAAAAATTTTTCTTGAATGTCTCCCCCTCCAAAAAAAAATTTGAAAAAATTCCCACTACTCACAGCTCTCTTTCTCTCTCTCTCTCTAAAACCTCATTTGTTCTCTTCTTCCTCCTTTTATGCAGATTTCTTATTTTCCTCTCTAAGGCTTCTACTCTTTCAAAAAGCTCCCTCTCTACATGTCTCTCAAAGGGTTAGCCAAAACATGCTCCCATCCCGTAGAAAAACAACCTCACTAGCCTTCAGAAAAAGTCTCCCTTACAGGTGGCAAGAAGGTGGTAAAAACAAATAAAAGAAGTAGAAGAAGAAGTTCAAAAACTAAAAACTTAAAAGGGACAAAGAGGAGAGAGGAGAGGAAGAAAAAGTTCAGAACTAAAAACTTAAATGATACAAGGAGAAAATTAAATAAAAGAAGAAGTTTAAAATCCAAAAACTTAAATTGGACAAAGAAAACGAGGAGAAGTCGTCCAAAAACTAAAATCTTAAATGGGATTACATGAAGTCCCAATTAGGGAAATTGGAAATATTGGTGTTCCAATTAGGGAAAGAAAGTGAGGAAAACTTGAATAACTTCTGCAAGACAACATTAAAGATTTACAAGAAATTCTATAGAAACTACGAAGGAATAGGGTTTTGAATCAATACCTTTCAAAGATTGTATCCTCAAGCTCTGATCTCTATATCTTTAGACATAAAAATTGTGTGTTGATGAGAATGAGAACCCGAAGGAGAATGAGTGTCTGAGAGATGAGAGTTTTCTTAAGAGAGAGAAAAACAAGAATGAGAGCGTGAGAGATGTCATAAAAGAGAGAAAAAAAGAGCTAGAGATAGCTAAGCAATAATCATTTTTTGATTTCAAAATTTGAATTTACCTTTTGCCTCTCCTTATATAAATGGGAAGACTTAGGAGAAAAAGTTATTAGAAAAGGGTGTTAAGATCATGAATTTTATTTCTAATATATGGATTAATTAAAAAAATGTAAAATTCGACTTTTTCATTTTCTCTTCTAAAATCTATTAAATTAAAATAAATTATTATAATTAGTACTCAAAAAAGATTATAAATGATGAGAATTAATTAACAATGCTTATTCAATGTATAATACATATATTTTAATTATACACATAAATTATATATAGTCATGGATCATAAAAAAATCAAACTAAAGATTACAATAAAATTCTTAAATAACATGGATTAATTAAAAGTTATAAGTAATAAATGATTTCGAGAAAAATTATATACAGTCATGGATTATTACCGATCATGACTAAAGATTTAAATAATTTTTTTAACTAATATGGATTAGTTAACAATTATAAACAATAAACAATTTCAAGAAAAATTATATACAGTCATGGTTCATCAAGAATCAAAACTAAAGATTTAAATAAAAAATTTAAATAACATGGATTAATCAAGAGTTATAAGCAACAAATTATTTTAAGAAAAATTGATTTGCGGAAAACCCAGTCGGGTCATTTGATCAAAAACATTTATAAAACCTATGACCTCATACTAGTGTAGCAAAGCTACAATAGTATAGTGGCTCTAGGGTCGAACTCTGGGATGGGTTTTCATTCTACCAGTGATATACTCATGATTAGAAATTAAATTTAATGATTTCCTTTATCAAAAACTTAAAGTTTAAAAAGAAAATAAAATTTGTTTTGAAAGTATTTGAAACTAAATTAACATAAACTAATTAAAAATGGAAGAAAGAAAGTTTCTCGGAGCTAAGGATTGCTAGGATCAAGTTTAGAATGCAAAGTGGAAAATTCCGGATTTTTCTCCTCGCATTGGGGATTTAACCTATAGTTATTTCCCGAACCGGTGTAGGTTTAACAATGAAGATTTAATCCATAAAAATCAATAGAAATGGTAGTCAAGGTCCATTAATGGCTTTAGACACTATATAGGTCTTCACCTTGAACCACTTTCCAATGGCTCGTACATGATAACTAATGGACTAATATGGATCTAGCAATAAGCATCCATAAAGACCTGAAGCTTACCATGTATTGGCCATTCAAAGTGATTCTAAGGGATTTAAAGCAAAACTTTGGATTAAAAAGCCATTTATGAACTTCAACTACCTGAATTTAATGCACGAGCATTTTCCAACTTTTCATCTGGACTTTTCACCTAGCTTCCTTCACTCCAAGAAACCAAGAGTTTAGCCTCTCATCCTCTGAGAAAACATCCTCAGAGGTTGTTTGGCTTCCAAGAAAGAGAAAATAGTAATGAGAAAATAGAAAATAAGAGTGCTCTGTATATTGCTAAGTGTTAAGCTTAACACTCGGGTTACATATCTTCAAGAGGTGATTTCCACCCCTTATATAGTTTTTACAAAAGCAAAGCTTTTCATTGGCTTGATACAAGGAGAAGAAAGGAAATTACATCAAAAGAAACTTAAGAAAATATCTAAAGTGGAGTCGGCAAAAAACAGAGGAGATTTCGCACAGGGGTGCGAAATTCGCACACCATTCAGGAGGTGTGCGAAATTTTCGCACACCTGAAGCAGTTTTCTTCCAAAGGTCATAACTTCCTCGTTTCAGCTCCAAATCGTGCACGGTTTGAAGCGTTGGATTCTTGACTTCTTGAGCTTTGAAACGGTATATAGCATGTAAAAAATGGACTTCGGAAAGTGCTCCAAAAGTGCCAAAGAACACTGCAGCTGCTGTCCTCAGATTTCCTCCTTGCTTCTCTTTTGATTTTTTTTGCTTCTCTTTGCTTTTCTTCTTTGGTTGGCTTGTCTTAATGATCCAAAAAGATGTCAAAACACTAAAACTAGCCACAAATATGATTAGAAGTCATTGCTAGGTCCTTAACATGCCAATTGGAATAAAGGTGAAGAATTACTACACAAAAGTGCTTAAAACATAATGACTTAAAGGTGTAAAATGGCACTTTTGGGTAGTAATCACTCCCCCCAACTGACACATTGCTCGTCCCTGAGCAATGAAGGAGAGAAAAAGAAAGAAAAATAGATAATAATAATTCACAAAATCATGCTGATCACTCCAAAAAATAATCAAGTGGCATGATTGGATCAAACTCTCACATGGCAAGTCAAGGATACAAAACTCAATCATCAACAAGAGTTATCAAATAACTTACCAATCACAACTTGCAAAGAGTGGGCATTATGCAAATTTGAGTATCAAAATAATTTCCACTCCCAAAGGATCAATTCTTAATCTTCCACAAAAATCTAAGTGTTAAGGTGCTTAGCTTCCAGTTATAGTATGTCAAACTATATTCTCCCCCAACTAAGGTTTTTCTCTAACTTTAGCAACACTACTCATATATAAAAGGCTAAGAACGCACCCCTTTTCTTTTTATTTTTCTCTTTTTTTTTATTCTTTATTTATATATATATATATATACTTCACCCATCCACCCATGTAACGAGCATTGAGGTCGGTGACTCCCAACCAATGAAGGCTTAGGGCACCGGGTTTCAAAGATTTTCACCATATACCCCTCAGACCTTGCTCGGGTTTCAAAGCAAGTGAAGCAAAAATTATTTTCATAAGACACATTGGCCTTTTATAAGGTGTCCCAACACTAATAGAATGAAGTCAATGGCACCAAGTTGAAAATTTCCTAAGTTTAGGGAGTGAGAAAGTTTTCCATCTTATAACTGGAACCTAATGTGTTCAGTGTGTGAAAAGATTAGAGTGGAAGACTTAAGATTGAAAACAAAAGGAGCTTCAACAATTTATCAACTTTAATAAGCATAATACAAACTCTGAGACTATGGCAATAAGGTAAGAATTTAATTTCTCCCATTTACTTTTGAGAATTTATCTTTGAGAAAACAAAGAGAGTTTGCAAAAAAAATTTGTTAGCAAATTAATTTAACCAACAATTCAACAACTTACTTCCTCAATTCTCCCCCTAACTAGGACGAACATTGTCCCCAATGTTCCAAAAACAACCGATAAAATAAGGGAGGAAGTGATACCTCCTGATAGTAAGGGACTCTGAATGAACAGGAGAAACCACATGCTTCATAAGAAAAGAAAAATCATAAGTGTACTGAATAGAGGAAATAAAATGGAAGCTAAAATACACAAAAAGAGAAGATGTCTATATAAACTGAGAGAGTACAATATACAAAATAAACATGGAGTACATCCAATCCCAGTATAACAGTGGTCCAAAATATATAAGACATCTAAACATGTAGCATATAGATACAAAAAAGGAGAGGAGTGATCGTATGATCAAGTGGTAGGCTCCTCTGGTGGATAGGAGGGGTCCTCCGCTGCAACTGTGGAAGGAACCTCTACAGGTGGAACTGGTGGCGAAAGACCGAGATGCTGCTGAATCTCTCGGAGAATGAGAGTCTGCTGGTCCTACTGAAGCTGGAAGTGGTCCATGCGCTCCATAATGGCTGTCTGAGTAGTGGTCAAAGTCTGGAAAGAAGCGAGCAAGGCACGATACTCGGCACCAGGGATAGTAATGGGCGGCTCTGATGTAGGAGGAACAGCAGGTGGGGCATCAGATGATGCGGCCTCTGGTACTGGCTGTGGAGGCTCTGAAGTGGACGGAGCAGGAGGGACTTCCCTTGGCTCGGGAAGTTCTGGCAACTGGCGATGGAGCCATATCTGAGTCCATTGGTCAAGAGAGAAGGTCTCTCGACAATGGCGGCGAGGCTCAGAATGAGGGTCTGCAGGAAAACCCATATGCGCCAAAACATGGCATAGCAGCCGAGGGAAAAGTAATGAAAAGTTATAAGTAACAAATTATTTTGAGAAAATTTATATACAGTCATGGATAGTCAAAACTCAAAACTAGAGATTTCAATAAAACTTTTAAATAACATGGATTAATCAAGCGTTATAAGCAACAAATGATTTCAAGAAAAATTATATACAATCAAGGATTATCAAGAATCAAAACTAAAGATTTAAATAAAACTCTTAAATAACAAGAATTAATAAAGAGTTATAAGCAACACATGATTTTAAGAAAAATTATATATAGTCATGGATCATCACAAATCATAACTAAATATTCAATTAAAAATTTTAACTAACATAATAATAATAAGAAACAAACGATTTTGAGAAAAATTATATACATTCATGGTTCATCAAAAATCAAAACTAAAGATTTAAATAACATTTTTAAATAATATGGATTAATCAAGAGTTATAAGCAACAAATGATTTTGAGAAAAATTATATACACTGATGGTTCATCAAGAATCAAAACTAAACTTTTTTTTAAAAAAAAATTAACTAACATGGATTAGTCAAGAATTATAAGCAACAAACAATTTCGAAAAGAATTATATACTATCATGTGTTCATCAACAAATGATTTTGATAAAAATAGTATACAATCATACATTATCAAAAGTCAAAATTAAGGATTTAAGTAAAAATTTTAATTAACATGGAATAATAAAAAGTTGTAATCAACAAATGATTTTGAGAAAAATTATATACAATCATGGATCATCACCACTCTTAATGAAAGATTTAAATAAAAATTAACTAACATGGATTAGTTAAGAATTATAAACAACAAACAATTTCAATAAAAATTATATACAGTCATGTGTTCATCAACATATGATTTTGAGAAAAATTATATACAATCATGGATCATTAAGAGTCAAAACTGAAGATTTAAATAAAATTTTAAACTAACATGGATTAATCAAGAGTTATAAACAACAAATACTTGCAAGAAAAATTAAATAGTCATGGATCATCATGTATTAAAACTAAAGAATAATTAAATAAAATTTGTAAATACCATGAATTAATCAAGAGTTATAAGCAACAAATGATTTTAAGAAAATATATATACATTCATGGATAATCAAGAATCAAAACGAAAGATTTAAATAAAATTGTAAACTAACATAGATTAATCAAAAGTTATAAACAATAAACGATTTCAAGAAAAATTATATATAGTCACAAATCATCAAGAATAAAAAAAATAATAATTACAATTTTTAACTAACATGGATATATAAAGAATTAGAAATGACAAATGATTTCAAGCAAAAATTATATAGTCATGGATCATGAGAATCAAAACTAAAGACTTAAATACAATTTTAACTAACATGGATTAATCAGGAATTATAAATAACAAATGATTTCATGAAAAATTATATACAATCATGGATCATCAAGAATCAAAACTAAAGATTTAAATAAATTTTTTAATTAACATGGATTAATAAAGAATTATAAGCTACAAATGATTTCGTGAAAAATTATATACAGTTGTGGATCATCTAGAGTCAAAACTAAAGATATAAATAAATTTTTCTAGTAACACGGATTAATTAAAAGTTATAAACAACAAATGATTTTGGGAAAAATTACATATAATCATGGATCATCAATAATCAAAACTAAAGACTTAAATTTTTAACTAACATGGATTAATCAAGAATTGTAACAACAAATGATTTTGAGACAAATTATACATTCTCATGGATCATCATGAATGAAAACTAAAGATTTAAATAAATTTTTAACTAACATGGATTAGTCAAGAGTTATAAGGAACAAATGATTATTTGAAGAAAAATTATACACAGTTAGGGAACATCAAAAATCAAAACTAAATATTTAAATACAATTTTAACTAGCATAGATTAATCAAGAATTATAAAGAACAATTGATTTCGAGAAAAATCATATACAATCATGGATCATCAAGAATGAAAACTAAAGATTTAAATAAATTTTTTGACTAACATGGATGAATCAAGTGTTATAAACAACAAATGATATCAAGGGAAAGATGCTGGAAGGACCAAGATTAAGGGTGGGCACCAAAGAATTTGAAGTTGATTGGGAAAATAGATCCTCAACGAACCAATTTAATTTATTTTTTTTTTGAAAATAAAAGTTGTAAAACAAATTAAAATATATGCTTTAAAAAAAAAAGTAAATAACATGCTTTGAAATCTAATTTTCAAGAAAATTTATATCAATTAAAATTACTAAGAGTTTCATACATTTTTCATAAGAAGCTTTCAATAATTTGGTGACCTGCTTAAAATAAATTATCTATCATGTGAATTTCCAAAAACTTTATTTATTCACTATATTGGAATGCTCGTACTTATAAGGAATATCCAATTTTATAAAGATTTTAAAATAAGATAACCTTCCCTTAATATAGAAACTCAAGTCCTTGAAGATCTCAAAATTATAAACTTTGAAACAGGCATCTTCTAAGGATTTTTAGAAAAAGAAACTAGATTCTCTCACTAATTAAAAAAAAAAAAAATCCATATAAAAATTCCTTAATAGTAGCATCATTCCAATTTTGAATAAAACTTTAATTTGGAAATAACTTTCTCATGAAAATTTATTTTTCATAAGAAAAACCAAAATTAGCAACCTTTTAAAAAATACTTCTCATCACATGCAATATAACAATATGCATGAAAATTGAAATATTCAAGAAAGAGATCTCATGGCCAAGGGATATTTTTCACAACTTTCCAATTGTGAATAAAAGCCATTTGTCTTCAACTTGACACCAATATTTGGCATCAAAACTTGCCAAAAGAAGTTCCTATATAACTACCACAATTCAACAACTTTCAAGCTCAACAAGTGGCCCAAAAAAATGAGCCCAAACAAGCAAAAAATTAGACCCATATGCAATCCCGTAATAGTGTACCTTCTACGCAGCTTTGCTTCAAATGGCCATATCTTCCTTGTTTCAACTTCGAATCATGAACCATTTGCAGCATTGGATTCCTGAATTCCTAAGCTTGAAAACCATATGTAGCTTGCCCCAAGAAACTCACAGGAGGTAGCACCGATTTTGAGTCTAAGTGAACAGTGCTTTGCAACCATGGATCTAAAAAAAGAATCTTTCTTCTTTCTTCAGTTTTTTTTTTAATCAATCAAAGGAATGATTCAACATTTCTTCCACAGCCATTAAAATCCTTGAATCTTCATAGATGATTCTCTAATAAAGATCTAATCTTTATTGATATCATTATGGAATTCTTCTCTTGTAGCTCTCCATAGATAATAAAAAAATAAGACTTTACATCATAAAAGAAATCCTATACTCCTATAATGGAGCTTACAACCCAATCTATGGAAAAGATTAAAACTATACAAGAGAAAAAAGAAAAGTTATGCTCCTTTAATGGATCTTACAACCAAATCTATGGAAAAACAAAGAAAGAAAACAAATTATCTCATTCAATCATCATAAGCGATAATAAAAAGGAACATACATGTGTCCTTTGGCCATGGGATGATATCAAGGTTGCAAAAAGATGTAAGTACACCCTAAACAAAGATCAAAGCATGCTTATAACATTATTATTTGATGCCAATTGTTGGCATCTTAGATCTAAGCAACGAAAGTAATACCAATTTTTTTTTTAAAAAAATTATCTTTTAAGGTTAAAGTACTAACCTTTAGATTTGGATGTTTCCAAACCTTAAATTCCAAGTGTTGAAGATGACCTTGAAGTTGTTGGAAGTATTGTAAACCCACGATCTTCCGCCCAATGACTCAACCTTATTCTTGGCACACTTCTAGTGGAAAAGAAAGGAGAATGGAGGCTATGACTCTCTTTCTCTCTAAATGATGAAAGACAAAAGAAATGGAAACCCTAACCCCTAGGGTATTTATAGGGTTCCTAACTAGGCTTAAGTGACTTGAGCCCACATGGGCTTGAGTACTTAATCTAGCCCAAAATGGGTCTTAATTGATTAATTAACTTAATAGGGTATACTAATTAATCAATTGACCTAATCCAGAGACCTTGTTCACTTACCCTTGTGCAACATTGAATAATTACCAAAATGCCCTTATGCACAAAAATGAACTTAAAGCCAATTTGACCCTCATAATTCATGCCAACAAGGTATATGAGCTTAAAACAGGGACCACTAGGACCCATAGGAGTATTATCTCCCTCATAATCCAATTTTGAAGTTGGTTCAACATCCCACTATAGAGAATCAATTGAACTCCATTATCTTATGTAAATAACAATAAGACACTTCGGGTTCGTGACCTACCATCCATTGCGTTCAGTCTTCCTATGAACTAGTGTCTGTAGCCTAACAAGGTGAAATGTATTAGCCTTTCAAGACTATCTCTACTATCCTTGAGTTACAGATCCTCTTATTGTGTATTCAATTGACATGTTTTAGCTCTTAAAGAGCCTATTATGCCAAGTTCCACTTAAGGAACTACTATGCCCATGGTTTCCATGAACACACCTCCTTAGGATCATCCAAAGGAACACACTATCTCAATCGCATAAGATATCATGGTGCCTCTATTGAGAATACTTATTGCTATCGACTTCCATCAACAGTGACCTAATCCATAAGGAATATATGATCAGCTTACAATATCACCAGTAGGTCAAAGTCACTATTAACTTTAGCACAAACTCAATATTCTCTCAAGGTTGAGAGACAACAAAGCAACTTGGTGAGGTCATGACTACTTGATAACCTTAAGTCATGACTCACTGTAAGTCTTATCCAATGTGTAACCATACACACTAGTGAACTCACCATAGGAAACCCATTCTGATTGCTAAGACTAGTCATCTAATAGGTTGTTTAGACCCATGAACCAATTGTGAACAAGTCATCTATTTGTAAGGAACCCATGACTTAGATCTTCTATGCAACTCCTAATGCACCTAAGTCATGTACAATGCAAAAGATGAAAGAAAGAATGCTTGTAAATTATAATACATAGAATAAGAATAGATAAAAGTGAAACTAGAACATCATTAAATAAATAACAAATTCCAAATTTATCACCTCATGCCATTATTTTAAGGGCTCTATCCAAACATCCTTTTAGGCTCATTTTGGTGGTAATTAGGCATTTTCGATTTTCAATTTTCACTAACTCTATCTTTGGTTGCAAGGCTATTTTTGGTAATTTGGATTTTATCCAAATTTTAATTACCAAATAGGCAATAGGATTCCTAAAGGCCATGAGAAATTTTTCTTTCTAATTATGCCCTTGTTTTATTATATGCTCTTGATTAATTGCATTTGTAGCCTCAATATATTTTGGTATTCTTAATTTGAAATAAATTGTCATGCATTTTTCAAAATTGGAAAACTTATTTAAGTTGGAGCGTGCATAGTTAGGAAATTTTATTTAAAGAAAAGATAAGTTGGAAAAGGATTAAGAGCTTTCTCTCCTTTTCAAAATTAATTCTTAGAGATTTTAATTTAATTTAAAATCTTCTCAAATCTTTGAGATCTCTAAGAATAAAATCTTTCTTTAAGGAAAACTCTTATTTTTCCAAATCTTTATAAAACAGTATTTTTCCTATTTTACACATGATTTTAATTTAAAGAAAATAAGTTAATTTTGGAAATTCATATTAGATAATTTATAATAAAGAATGATTACCAAAATAAGTATTAGAACCCATAGAAAAGTTTTTTGGTATTCTTAGTAAATTTTCATGAGAAGATATTTTCCAAGATTATTTATTTAAATTGGTTGTTGCTAAGAAGATTGTTATTTCTTTTAAAACTATCTATTTATTAAGCTTTAAGAGGCTTTCATGTTCTTTCTCAGTGAGAAAATGGAAATTGTACCTATAGTTGGTCCTCTAGGCTCTCTCCCCAGAGAGAAGGAGGAAACTATTCTATTTGGATAGTTCAATTATAAGGAATAAGAAAAGAATTCTTTTAGCATGGGAATCCCGATTTAAAAGGTAAATAATGGATTTGGAAAATCTCATGGTAGAGAATTTATGATAAGAAGAGTTACCAAAATAAATTTGGAAAGTTTTAATAATTTAATGGAGATATAAATATTTTGAAAAATACTTTCCATAATGGATTGTTTAATTCTTTTTTGGAAATAAACATTTTTGAGAGTTTTTTCACAAAGAATATTTTCTCCATTAAGGAATTACTAAAATTTTCTATTTTTGGTAGTATTTAATGGAATAAATTATTATGAAATTCCTATGAAAATATTTATTAAGTTGGAAAAGTATAAGGAATAAAGAAAGTAAATTTTATGAGGATTTTTTAATATGAGAAGCAAAAGTTCCTTTCTTGGATAAGGTGCTATCAAGATTATTCAAAATCTCATAAATTGGTAATACACTCTTTTCCAATTTGAAAAATAAATATTTTGGAAATTTTCATTACAAATAGTTTATCATTAAAATATTATTACCAAAAGACTTAGTAATTTGATGAAAATATATTTCCTTGAAACATTTCCTAGATAAATTATTTATTAATTGGAATTATGAATATTTTATCAAAATTCTTTTTGAAAATTACTCTCATGCAAATTTTAAAATTTTCATGTTCATATTCTCTTATTACACTAAGTATTCGATTAGGAAATAAATATTTTTGAAAATTTTCAAAGTAAATAATTTATTCATCAGGAAAATTACTAAGGGTTTTAAAATGCTCTTATATATCTCAAAAGATTAAGTGAGAGAGGGCTTTAGGTAAGCCCATAGCCTCCATTGTCGAGCCCATTTTGATTTGGGTTCATTCCCACCCCCACGATTGGCTAGCCCTAAGAATCAGGAGATATGGACTCTTTACATGGATGAAACTAGATATGTCGATAGTAAGAGCAACCACCCCCACAGTGGGGTTCTTTACTTGGTGATATTGATAGTTCAAGAACAATGGTTATACACTTGACATTGGATATGAAGTGGTAGAATCGCCTCACACGGTCCCACTTGCATAGTCCATGAGCCAAATAAAAGGTATGTTGAGTTTGCCTTTAGATACCTTTATGGTTAAGGCAGGGAGATCAATATGAGAGGGTCTCTAACTAGTTATAAGTTCATGACCTACCCCACGTAGGTTTGATTATTATATTACTAAGATACCTTGAAAAAGGACATGTAGTTTAAGAGCACTATATTTTTGCTAAATTAATAACCAAATTCTTTGAATGCTCAATTATGTCATATGCTTGGTTATATTTTTTTTGTTACATATATCATGTTTGTTTTGTTATCACTCTTTTTGGGATTGAGCCCCTAAAAGCAAGACATGATGTAACAATATTAGACTTAACTATCCATTTGCTATCCCTTTGGTGTATTGACATTTATTTGAGCATTCAACCCACGTCTCTTACATTGTACATGACTTAGGTGCATTAGAAGTTGTACAGAAGATACAAATCATGGGTTTCTTGTAAATAGATAAGTTGTCCACAATCAGTTCATAGATTTGGGCAATCCAATAGAAACTCTAGTGCACCACCACCTCCTATTTGAAGGGATGACTTGTCTTAGCCGTCGAGATGGGTTTCCCATGGTAAATGCACTAGTATATGTGATGGATAATGGATAGGACCTATGGTGAATCATAATGCAAAGCTATCAATTGTCATGATTTACCAAGCTACTATACTGCATGGACTCTTAACCTTGAGAGGATATTGAGCCTATGCCAAAATCAACATGAGACTTTAATGTATAGGTGAGACCCTAAAATGGTCATATATCCCTATGGATTGGGTCACTATTGATGAAGGCTAGTATCAACAGGTATTCTTAATAGAGACACCATGATATCTCGTGGGATTAAGACAATGTTCCCATTGGGTGATCCAATGGACATGTAATCATGAAATTTGTGGCCATAGTAATTTCTGTAATGGAATTTGACATATGCTCCTTGGAGCTAGAGCATGTCAGTTGATGACATGTTAGATCACATGTCAATTGATTAGTTGATCCAAAGATTTTAAAGGTAATCTTAATAGGTGATAGCACTACCTTGTTAGATTACGGACACCAATTCATGGGGAGTCTATGATTCGTTCCCAATTGGTGTCTCAGCTGATTCATGTCCAGCTGGTGCTCCTTGACAGAGGCAGTGATCAACAAAATTTATAACCTATATCACCATGCATTAGGATAGCTTTAGCTAATATAGCATAGTGGCTCTAGGATCGTCCACTGTGAAGGGTTTTCAATTCACAACTGATACCAATTCAAAGTTAAATTGGTGCTTTTTCATTTCAAGGTTAGCTTAAGAAATAAAACACAAACTTTGGTTAAACGAGGTTTTGTTTCAAGCTAACTAAAAAGAAAGTTTATGAAGAAAAACATTCCTTGGAGGTTTAGGTTCACAGGGGAGGTTTCTTATGCAAAAACAGAGCTCCGGTCATTTGGTTCATTTCCTCGCATTAGAGAATTAACATATAGTCGATTCTCTAACCGGTGATGTATAGATGTATCCTTTAAATGGATTTCAGCTCTAATTCTCTCTCACTAATGCAACTTGCAATGGCTCGTGGCCTCTCACCTAGCATTTGCCATTCAAGGTGATCTTTAACTTTGGACTTCCATTCTCAAGCTCGCAAGAGATAACTAATTGATGTCTCCTTGGAGTCCAAAAGCTTACCAAGTGTTGGCAATTGTAGAAAATCCTACCTTCAAGTCACTTCCCAAAAGCTCGCAAGAGGTAAACTAGTGCATCTCCATGGACGGAGATCACTTGTTTTACCAAGTGTTGGCTCAAGTGAATTGAAAGTATTTTAAGTTAACTAAAAACATAGAAATCATTAAAGGATCACACTTTCTCTTCTTTAATGGTTGAAACCACAAAGCTACTAATTCTTGCTCTTGGAACCTTTCCCGGCAACCTTAGCTCCAAGGAACTAAAAGTCTAGCCACTCATTCTCTGAGGAAACTTCCTCAGAGCTTGTTTGGCTAGTAAGAAAAAGAACGAGAAAACAAAAATATAAAGGAAAAACAGAGCAAGTGCTCTATAAAATATATTTCTTGCAAAATTGTATAAAGGATGCGTCTACGAGCAAGCTCCCAACTCCTTACCACACCTTTTCTTCAAGAAAATTACAAACTATATATAAGAGGTTATTCACCCTTTGTTCTTACTTAAAGACTAAGGAATCCTATGATAGGTGGGTTACAAGGAGACTTTGGGGATTTAGACAACATATATCTAAAGCAAAATATCTCAAGATGTTGGTCGGAAATATCAGGAAGCTTTCAGGAGAACACCGCAGCACTGTATACTGAGAGAAAAACTCTTCGGGTAAGCGCTATCAGAGGATCCGGATATGTCTAACCGGGGAAGTTGAAACGCCCTCCTCTCCCATCCGGATGTGACATATCCGGAGAAGGTGAAACGTCCTCCTTTCCCATTCGGATGTGACATATCCGGAGAAGGTGAAACGTTAGCCGGACAAGATTCCGGATGTGAGATATCTGGAGCGCCGCAAGGGGGACAGTCTGCGTGTGCAAGGTGTAGGGACCCCTCCCCCTGATGACACGGAGTGCGCATCGCTATCCAGAGCAACTCCATCCGGATTCCCCAAGAGGACACGCGGCGCGCTCCCCTATCTGGACTCCCTCAGGGAGAAGCACACGGCACTCGTGAACATCACACCCGGACGATAGCATATCCTATCCGGATATGTTGTTCGGATCATTGACTAAAGTGAGCAAGCCTTGCTACGTCATTCGAACAGCCTGCCACAGACCATGTTCCGCCGCCATCCGATGGTGTGTCCGGACACCCTGTTCAGACATCTTTTACTCCTTGCATTCCGGATTTGCTTATGGCAAAGGACTTCAAAGCTTTGGTTCTTCATATTTCTGAGCTTTCCATTGCTTTGCCATGGATTCCAAAGAACTCTTCTCAATCTCGGATTGCTTTGGTGATCAAAAAGCTATCAAAACACCAAAACTTAACACAATTTTATTAGAATTGATTGCAAGGGTCCTTAATATGTTAATTGGGTTAAAAGGTGATAACTACTACTCAAAAGTGTTTAAAAGAGTTAATTACAAGCTATCAAATAGCACTTTTTGAGTAGAAATCACTCCCCCCAACCGACATATTGCTAGTCCCTTAGCAATGAAGGAGAGAAAAATAAAAATAAACAGTACTATAATTTACAACATCATGCTAATAAAAAAAAACAATTTTCAAGTGGCATGATGATCTAACTCTCACACGGAACATTAAAGAAATAAAACTCAAACTTCATCAAGAGTTATTAAATAACTTGTCTAATTACAATTCTTAAAGAAATGACATTATGCAAATTTAAGCTTTAAAAGAGTTTCCACTCCCAAAGGGTCAAACCTTACTCTTCCACAAAAATCTAAGTGTTATTTATTAGTTTCCGAATATAGTATGTTGAACTAATCTCTCCTCCAAACCTAGTTCTTTTTCAAAGCTTAGCAAGCTGATTAACCTCCAATAGGCTAAGAACGCACCTTTTTTTTTCACAATTTTTTTCTTTCATTGTAGGAGTACAAGGCTTAAAGGTATTATTTTCTAAATTGTCCATATAATGGGGGTTCATCGATGACTCCCAACCAATTAAGGTTTAGGGCATCAAGCTTTAAGGATCTTTCAACCACTAACTCCTCGGATTTTACCTCGGACTTTTGAGAATGAATTTTTAATACCCAAGCACCTACAGTATGTTAAACTCCACCTATTCACCCTTGTAACGAGCATTTAGGTCGGTGACTCCCAACCAATTAAGGCCTAGGGCACCAGGTTTTAAAGATTTTCACCATATACCCCTCGGACCTTGCTCGGGTTTCAAGGCAAGCAAACATTTTTCTTTCTTTCTTTCTTTATTCTTTTTTTCAAAGGCTCATTGGTCTTTAAAAGGTGTCCCAACACTATTAAATGAGGTCAAAGGTACCAAGTCTAAAATTTTCCTGAGTCAAGAGGGAAATAGTTTTTCATTTTATACTCGGAACCTATTGTGCACAGTGTGTAAATAGCTTAAAATGGAAGAACTGAGGTTGAATTCAATAGAAGTTTCAACAATTCATCAACTTTAGTAAGCATAATACAAACTCTAAGTTAAGTGAAAAACAAAAATTTAATTTCTCTCATTTCATTTTGAAAATTTTTCCTTAATAACCATGGAAAGTAGAATAAAAACTTTAAAAAAATTAAATTAAGCAAAAAACAACTAAATTACCCAAAATAACTTAGCAGTATTAACAAAAACTTCCTTCCTCAACTCTCCCCCCAACCAAGCTGAACATTGTCCTCAATGTGATAAAAGCGATTGAAAAATAGGGAGGAAGTGGTACCTCCTTAATGACGTGGAGTCTTGCTGTGGAAATGATGGCTCAGCTGCCTTTCCTGTAGGAGGCTCCTGATGAGGCAAAGACTGATCAACAAAAGGAGGGGCCTGTGATGGCTCTGATGAGCTGGGAATTGCATGAGCTCGGAGCAGCTTCTTTCGATTTTCTTGCAATTCCTCCTGATTTTAATCATTCAAAAAGTTAGTTACAATTAACATAATTTAAGACCAAAATTACAATCAAATAATTTACAAAACTTAAAAATTAACATATTTAACAAAATTATGGACTTTGGTGAAACCAAGTCCATCTAACCCTTCTCTTATCAGGCTTTTTGTGGCTCAAGGAGGTTAATTTCCTCATTTTCTGGTTTGAATGGCTCAATGAATGGCTTGAGGCGATGACCATTGACTCTAAAGGTGTCTATGCCATTGGAATTTAGTAATTTCACCACTCCATTGAGATGTACTTGGTGAATAATGAAAAGACCTATCCACATTGACTTGAGCTTTCTTGGAAAGATATGGAGTCTTGAGTCATAGAGTAAGACTCTTTGTCCTTTCCGCAATTCTTTGTTGGAGATTTGTTGATCATGCCACTTCTTCATCCTCTGTTTTGCAACTTTAGAATTGATGTAAGCATCATTTCTTAATTCCTCTATCTCATTAAGGTCTAAGCACCTCTTTGCCCCAACTCTGATCAAGTCCATGTTCAACCTCTTGATTGCCCACCAAGCCTTATATTCAACTTCCATAGGGAAGTGGCATGCTTTGCCATAAACGAGACAATAGGGGGACATGCCAAGAATAGTCTTATAAGCTGTTCTATATGCCCATAATGAATCATGTAGCTTAATAGACCAATCTTTTCTGCTTGTAATCACCACTTTCATGAGTATGTTTTTTATTTCCCTGTTTGCTAGCTCCACTTGTCCGAAAGTTTGAGGATGATAAGGTGTAGCTACCTTATGCTTCACTCCATACTTAGCTAATAGGGTTTCAAAAGGTTTGTTGCAAAAATGAGTACCTCCATCACTTATTATGGCCTTGTGCACCCCAAATCTTGAGAAAATGTTCTCCTTAAGAAATTTGAGAACCACCCTGTGATCATTATGTTTATAGGGGATTGCCTCCACCCATTTGGAAACATAGTCCACCCCCACCAATATATAAGAGTTACCAAAAGACATTAGGAAAGGTCTCATGAAGTCAATATCCCAAACATCAAAAAGATCAACTATAAGGATGGGGTTCATGGGCATTTGGTTTCTTTTTGTAAGCTTCCCGAGTCTTTGGCATCTATCACAACTCCTACACATGATGTGGGAATCTTTGAAAAGCGATGGCCAAGTAAACCCTGATTGCAAGACCTTCATGGCTGTTTTCTGAGAGGCAAAGTGGCCTTCACAGGCATTCTCATGGCAATGGCTGAGGATCCCTTGTTGCTCTTCTTCAGGGACACACTTTCTTATGATCTGATCTGCACAATACTTGAAAACGAAGGGCTCTTCCTAGTAATAAGCATGAATCTTTGCAAATAAGTGCTTCCTGTCTTGCACTTTCCACTCTCTTGGAACTTCACGAGTAACCAAATAGTTAGCAATATGAGCATACCAAGGAGCTTTCTCTAGCAACATAGGTGATTCCTCAGGAAAGTCATCATTAATAGGTAATACATGGGAATTATGTGCTATAGCCAACCTTGAAATGTGGTCAGCTACCACATTCTCCACCCCTTTCTTGTCTCTGATTTGGAGATCAAATTCTTGTAACAAAAGAATCCATCTAATGAACCTTGCTTTTGCATCTTACTTTGTCAATAAATACTTCAAGGCCGAATGGTCAATGAAAACAATGATGAAAGACCCTACCAAATAAGCACGAAACTTGTCTAAAGCAAACACCACAGCTAACAATTCTTTCTCTGTAGTTGTGTAGTTTATTTGAGCCTCGTTCAATGTTTTGATTGCATAGTAGATCACATAGGGCTTCCCATCTTCTCTTTGGCCAAGTACAGCTCCTATAGCAAAGTCACTGGCATCACACATTACTTTAAAGGGTAATTGCCAGTTAGGAGCCCTTACTATTGGAGTGGTTGTCAAAAATTGCTTCAATTGATCAAAACTCTTTTGACATCTCTCATCCCAGACAAACTTAGCATCATTTGCTAAAAGTTCACCAAGAGGCCTTGAAAGCTTAGAGAAGTCTTGTATAAATCTCCTGTAAAACCCTGCATGGCCAAGAAATTGCCTTATTCCTTTTATAGTGGTTGGGGATGGCAATTTGGCAATAAGTTCCACCTTTGCTTTATCAACTTCAATGCCTTTCTCAGAGATGATATGGCCAAGGACAATTCCTTGATGTACCATAAAATGGCATTTCTCCCAGTTGAGCACCAAGTCATTTTCAATGCATCTTTTAAGAACCGCTTCCAAATTTACTAAGCATTCTTCAAATGTACCTCCATATATGGTGATATAATCCATGAAAACCTCCATAATTTGCTCCACCATATCACTGAAGATACTAAGCATACATCTTTAGAATGTTACAAGTGCATTGCATAAACCAAAAGACATTCTTCTATAGGCGTATGTTCCAAACGGACATGTGAAAGTGGTCTTCTCCTGATCTTCACATCAATTTCAATTTGGAAATACCCTGAGTACCCATCCAAGAAACAATAGAAAGGATGGCCAAAGACTCTCTCCAGCACCTGATCAATAAATGGGAGTGGAAAATGATCTTTCCTTGTCACTGCATTCAATTTCCTATAGTCAATACACACCCTCCAACCTGAAGTGAGGCGTGTAGCAATTTCTTCTTCTTTTTCATTCTGAATCACAGTAATCCCTGACTTCTTTGGTACCACTTAAGTAGGACTCACCCAAGGGCTGTCAGATATGGGATAAATAATACCCGTTTGGAGTAGCTTCAGTACCTCAATTCGCACCACTTCTTGTAAATGAGGATTCAATCTTCTTTGAGGTTGACGAATTGGTTTAGTTTCTTCCTCCATATATATGTGATATGTACAAACCAAAGGACTGATTCCTTTCAAGTCAGATATTTTCCATCCTATTGCTTTCTTGCACCTCTTAAGAACTTCAAGTAGAGAAATCTCCTGATGACTGATAAGAGATGAAGATATAACAACAGGACATTGGTTATTTTCTTCCAGGTATGTATATTTTAACTCCATGGGCAGAGGTTTCAAATTGAGCTTCGGGAATTCTTCTATTACATCATCTTGTCTCTCCTCTTTATTGAAAAAAGGTAGGATCTCTTCTTTCCTCCTCCAACCTTGTAGAGTAGCAAGGACATTAGCGGGTTCAGATAACCCTTCTTCAAGATCCTCAAGACTTTCATTCAACTCGTCTTGCATATTCTAATTACAATGCTCCTCCACTAGAGTGTCAATAATGCATACCTCTTCTGGACCTTCTTCTTCTTCTGGAGTAATTAGCTTCTTTGACATATGAAAGATATTAAGCTCAAGTGTCATGTTGCCAAAAGTGAGTTGCATAAGTCCATTCCTATAATTTATGATTGCATTTGAAGTAGCAAGAAATGGCCTTCCAAGGATGATAGGAACATAATTAGCTTCCTTAACTAAAGGATCAGTATCAAGAACAACAAAATCTACTGGATAGTAGAAATTATCAACTTGAACTAAAACATCCTCAATTATCCTCCTTGGAATTTTCACTAACCTATCAGCTAAAGATAGAGTGATTGATGTTGGCTTTAATTCACCAAGTCCCAATTGCTTATAAACAGAGTATGGTAACAAATTCACACTTGCTCCCAAATCTAACAAAGTTTTTTCCACTACCTTTCCTCTAATCATGATTGAAATGGTAGGACATCCTGGATCTTTGTACTTTAAAGGAGATTTGCATTGTATGATGGCACTTACTTGCTCAGTCAAGAAGGCTTTCTTATTCACATTCAACCCTATTTTGATAGTACACAGGTCCTTTAGGAACTTTGCATATGATGGAACTTGCTTGATCATGTCCAGCAATGGAATGTTGACCTTCACTTGCCTCAATACTTCAAGGATTTCTGATGCATTTTTTATCCCCTTTTTCCCATGCAAAGCTTGAGGAAAAGGTGGAGATGTGCATTTCTTAATCAATTCTTCCTTCATAAGTTCTTTCTCCGGATTTGCATTCACTGTTAAATCATGGTCCTCCTTCTCTTCACTATTATCTTTCTTCTTTCCTTTCATTTCCTCCATCTTCTTTGTCTCTTCTTCTTCCTTCTCTTCAACATATAGCTTGGGTGTTGGTGACTCAACCTTTTTACCACTCCTTAGAGTGATCAAGGCTTTAACATCTCTCACCTGTGAAGATTCTCCCTCATGAGTTTCCACTTCGTGGATACCCTTATGGTTTTGGTGAGGTTGAGAAGGAAATCTACCCTTCTCTTGCACTATGTTGAAATTAGTGAGCCTTGAGATTTAGTATTGAAGATTATCTATCTTCTGAGATAAGTCATTTTGCATCCCATCCATCATTTTATTCAAAGTATTCTCTACACTGTCAATTCTTTGACTGAGTTGAGAGTTGATGGATTTTTGGTCTCCAACAAAATCTCCCACAACCTTGTTGAGATTCACTATTGCTTGTTCAAGACTTGAAGCTTGTTGGGATGGTTGAGATGGTTGAGTCGGCTGTTGGTATTGAGGTGCTCTTAGCTTCCACGAAAAATTTGGATGATTCCTCCAACTTGAGTTGTAAGTATTGTCATACGAAGCATTGCTATTGGGCTTGAATTGTCCAATGACATTTGCTTGTTCTCCAAACATTTCTCTAGCTACTGGAATTGTAGGGCACTCCTCCACCAAGTGTTCATAAGATTGACAAATCGAACATGGCTTTACTTGCACTGGTGTTTCAGCAACAGCTTGCACTTCATGCATCTTTTTCAGTTCTAGCTCTTCCACTCTTCTTGTCATAGCTGCAAATTTTGCTTTCATTTCAACATCTTCATTCAAGGTGTACATCCCAGCCTTAGCATGAAGAGCATTTGGTTGAGACTTTATCTTTCCCACTTCTCCTTTGTGTGGTTCATCCCATCCCCTTGAGACTTCAGCTACATAACTCAAGAAATCCATAGCTTCCTCAGGATTCTTACTCATGAAATCCCCTCCACACATTGTTTCGAGGAGTTGCTTCATTGAGGAAGACATCCCATCATAGAAATAACTCACCAACAACCATGTATCAAAGCCATGGTGAGGGCAAGCATTAATGGCTTCCATGTATCTTTCCTAACACTCATAGAATTTCTCATTCTCTTTAGCTGAGAAGTTTGAAATTTGCCTTTTCAAGCTATTTGTTCTGTGAGTAGGAAAAAACTTCTTGAGGAATTCAGCTTGTAAATCAGTCCAAGTACGGATACTCCTTGGCCTTAAAGAATTAAGCCAAATCTTGGCCTTATCCTTTAAAGTAAAAGGAAATAATTAAAGCCTCATCAGGTCGATAGAAGCTCCTCCCTCTCGGAATGTATTACAAACGTCTTCAAATTTCTTGATATGGGCATAAGGATTCTCACTTTCCATTCCATGGAAAGTTGGCAGAAGTGGCACAATATGGGGTCTAATCACTAGCTGCTCTGTAGGGGGCATTATACATGATGGTGCACTCATACGAGGTGGATGCATACGGTCCCTCATTGATCTGAATTCATTGGGATTGTCCTGATGACCATGGTGACTATGATGATCCACAGGTGTAGTTTCCATGATGTTCAAGCTCAATTCCAACTCCTTGTTATGAGGTGTTTCAAGTTTAACAAGCCTTCCTCCACTCTCTCGTATCCACTTTGGCATACACAACTAGTATCAATTGTAACAAAGAAAAAAAAAACAAAAACAGAGGAAAACAAAAACAAAACTACCAAAAAGAGTTTGATTAACTAAAACTAAATTAAAAGCTATGCTAGAATATAAACGAGTAAAAGAAACAACTAAAAGAGTTAGTAAAATGAAGGAAAATTCACCAAACTTGTGATGAAAACCACAAGTACCCTGAAATAATATCACTATGAAGTTGGCACCTTCCCCGGCAACGGCACCATTTGATTCGTTCCCAATTGGTGTCTCAGCTGATTCATGTCCAGCTGGTGCTCCTTGACTAAGGCAGTGATCAACAAAATTTATAACCTATATCACCATGCATTAGGATAGCATTAGCTAATATAGCATAATGGCTCTAGGATCGTTCACTGTGAAGGGTTTTCAATTCATAATTGATACCAATTCAGAGTTAAATTGGTGCTTTTTCATTTCAAGGTTAGCTTAAGAAATAAAACACAAACTTTGGTTAAACGAGGTTTTGTTTCAAGCTAACTAAAAAGAAAGTTTATGAAGAAAAACATTCCTTGGAGGTTTAGGTTCACAGGGGAGGTTTCTTATGCAAAAACAGAGCTCCAGTCATTTGGTTCATTTCCTCACATTAGAGAATTAACATATAGTCGATTCTCTAACCGGTGATGTACAGATGTATCCTTTAAATGGATTTCAGCTCTAATTCCCTCTCGCTGATGCAACTTGCAATGGCTCGTGCCTCTCACCTAGCATTTTCCATTCAAGGTGATCTTTAACTTTGGACTTCCCTATTCAAGCTCGCAAGAGATAACTAATGGATGTCTCCTTGGAGTCCAAAAGCTTACCAAGTGTTGGCGATTCTAGAAAATCCTACCTTCAAGTCACTTCCCAAAAGCTCGCAAGAGGTAAACTAGTGCATCTCCATGGACGGAGATCACTTGCTTTACCAAGTGTTGGCTCAAGTGAATTGAAAGTGTTTTAAGTTAACTAAAAACATAGAAATCATTAAAGGATCACACTGTCTCTTCTTTAATGGTTGAAACCACAAAGCTACTAATTCTTGCACTTGGAACCTTTCCCGGCAACCTTAGCTCCAAGAAACTAAAAGTCTAGCCACTCATTCTCTGAGGAAACTTCCTCAGAGCTTGTTTGGCTAGTAAGAAAAAGAACGAGAAAACAAAAATATAAAGGAAAAACAAAGCAAGTGCTCTGTAAAATATATTTCTTGCAAAATTGTACAAATGATGCGTCTACGAGCAAGCTCCCGACTCCTTACCACACCTTTTCTTCAAGAAAATTACAAACCATATATAAGAGGTTATTCACCCTTTGTTCTTACTTAAAGACTAAGGAATCCTATGATAGGTAGGTTACAAGGAGACTTTGGGGATTTAGACAACAAATATCTAAAGCAAAATATCTCAAGATGTCGATCGGAAATATCAGGAAGCTTCAGGAGAACACCGCAGCACTGTATACTGAGAGAAAAACTCTCCGGGTAAGCGCTATCAGAGGATCCGGATATGTCTGACCGGGTAAGTTGAAATGCCCTCCTCTCCCATCCGGATGTGACATATCCAGAGAAGGTGAAACGTCCTCCTCTCCCATCCGGATGTGACATATCTGGAGAAGGTGAAATGTCGGCCGGACATAATTTCGGATGTGAGATATCCGGAGCGCTGCAAAGGGGACCGTCTGCGTGTGCAAGGTGTAGGGACCCCTCCCCCTGATGACACGGAGTGCGCATCGCTATCCGGAGCAACTCCATCTGGATTCCCCAAGAGAACACGCGGCGCGCTCCTCTATTCGGACTCCCTCAGGGAGAAGCACACGGCACTCGTGAACATCACACCCGGACGATAGCATATCCTATCCGGATATGTTGTCCGGATCATTAACTAAAGTAAGCAAGCCTTGCTACATCATTCGAACAGCCTGCCACAGACCATGTTCCGCCGCCATACGATGGTGTGTTCGGACGCCCTGTCCGGACATCTTTTGCTCCTTGCATTCCGGATTTGCTTATGGCAAAGGACTTCAAAGCTTCGGTTCTTCATGTTTCTGAGCCTTCCATTGCTTTTCCATGGATTCCAAAGAACTCTCCTCAATCTCGGATTGCTTTGGTGATCAAAAAGCTATAAAAACACCAAAATTTAACACAATTTGATTAGAATTGATTGCAAGGGTTCTTAATATGTTAATTGGGTTAAAAGGTGATAACTACTACTCAAAAGTGTTTAAAAGAGTTAATTACAAGCTATCAAATAACACTTTTTGAGTAGTAATCAGTCTACATGTAGTCGATGGTAGGTCACAGAACTGAGCTTTGTCTCATTGTTATTTCCATAGGGTAGTGGAGTGCAGTTGATTTTGTTTAGTGGAATGTTGAATCAACTTCAGAATTAGATTATGAGAGAGCCAGTACTCCTATAGGTCTCAGTAGTCCCCGCTCTAAGCTCATGTTTCATAATGGCACATTTTATTAAGGTTAGATTGGTTCTAGGTTCATTCTTGTGCATAAGGGTGTTTTCGTAATTTCATAGGGTTGCACAGGGGATAATAAACAAAGTCTCTGGTTTGGGCTAATTGATTAATTAGATGACCCTATGAGGTTAATTAATCAATTATGACCCACTTTGGACTAAATTAAGTGACCCAAGTCTTAATGGGCTCAAGTTACTTAAGCTTAGTGGGCAACCCTATAAATACTCCCTTATAGGTTAGGGTTTTCTAATAACTTTTGATAAGAGTGTTCTTCCACTTCCAGAGAGAGAGAGAGAGAGAGAGAGCCATAGTCCCCTTCTTTCCAAAGCCCACACTTTGGAGTGCTAAGATCATGGTTCGAGTCATCGGATGGAAGATCTTGGGTGTACAAGACCTTCTTAGATATAGGGTTATAACACGTGAGATGTCCATAGACTGCATGCATGAGAACCACACAGGATGCTTCAAGCTGCATGCATGGGAATCGCATAGGGGGCGCACAAGCCATGTGCACAGGAATCACACAAGATGCATATGTAAGCAACAACATAAGGAAAGAGACTCCAATTTTCTAAGCATGTTTTTCAACAAATGGATTTTGATTTGGGAACATCTAGATCATAGGTATGAGTTTCAAATCTCTAGATCTTTATTCTATAATTGTTTTTGAATCCATTATTTTCTACTACATTAGATCTAGAGAGTCTTAGGGATAGATGCATGCACTCTACGAGATCTAGGGCATGGGAATGGATTGATCTGAGGTTCCCAACAAAAATATCTTATGGCCACATATGCAATTAATAAAGAGCATAAAGAATAAATAAGGAAAAAATTAAATAAAAAAATTCCTATGGCCTTTAGGGATCCTATTGCATATTTTTTAATTAAACATGGATAAAATTCAAAGTACCAAAATAACCTTGAAACCAAATATTAGGGTCAATAAAAATTGAAAACCCCTAAAAGGTGCAATTGACACCAAAAAATGAGCCTACGAAAACACCTAAAATTGAGCCTAAACAACTACAAACAATTTGGTATGAACTCAATCTCGAAATAGCATGTTTTTTGTGCAACCTTGCTTCAATAAGCCATATCTCTCTCATTTCAACTTTGAATTATGATATGTTTGAAATGTTGGATTTTCACTTCCTAAGCTTCAAAATCATATGTGATTTGCCATAAGAGACTTATTGGAGATAATTCTGATTTTGAGTTAAAGTTGATGTCATTGTGTTGCTATGTTTTTTACACTGCTTTGCTTTAATTAGCTATGTCTCCCTTGCTTCAACTCCAAATTACGATCCGTTTGAAGCATTGAATTTCTAAATTACTAAGCTCCAAAACCACATATGATTTTCCCTAAAAAAAATTGCCAAGAGATAGTCCCAATTTTGAGTTAAAGTCAACATCACTATACTACCTTGGATCTTAAAACAAGAACTTCCTAAAATCTTTCTTCTTTCTTAAATCACCATAGGATTTCAAATAAAAAATAAAAATAATAATAAAAAACACTTGAAGATTCTTTCTTTTATTTTGTTTCTCCATAGATGGATATAAAAAATTGAAATTTTTACAACTCGTTTATCGAAAAGAAAAGATTTTTACAATCAAATAAAAATTTTATACCCTTTATAAGGTGTAAAACCCACTCTAGAGAATGAAAAGGCAATTGAATCATTAAAAGCATTTCATTTAGTTGAACAAATAATAATTAATCCCAAAATTCATTCACAAATTTAATCTTATCCATAAAGGCCATAGGATAAAATTAAAAAAAAAAAAATTAACTTTCAAAGTACAATTAGCACACCCTATAGAGATCTAAAATGCTAGAACTTACCCTAAGACTCTTATACAACTTGTTAGCAACCTCGGATTACTTTGTTTCCATGCCCTAGATCTCATGGGTGCATGCATCTATTCTCAAGCATCTCTAAATCTATCATATCATAATAAAATGGTAATAAAAAAATATTATTAACTACATATCTAGTGACATAATACTCATACTTGTGATCTAGATATTCCCATATCAAAATCCATCCGATGAAGATGAAACTTGTAGATTTTGGAGGTCTTGTACACCCAAGATCTTCCACTAATGACTCGAACCATAATTTTGACACTCCAAAGTGTACGCTTCAAAATGGAGAAATCCTAGGCTCTCTTTGTGGGGGTGGAAGACCAATCTTACATTGAAAAGTGATGGAAACCTAACCCCTAAGGGATATTTATAGGGTTCCCCTATTAAGATTAAGTAATTTGAGCCCACTAAGACTTAAGTTACTTTATCTAGGCTAAAATGGGTCCTAATTGATTAATTAACAACACAAGGCCATCTAATTAACCAATTAGCCTAATCTAGAGAACTTGTTCACTATCCCTTGAGTAATCTTGCATAATTACCAAAATGTCATTATGTACAAAGGTGAACTAAAATCCAATCTAACCCTTATAAACCATGCCATGTGGCATATGAGCTTAGAGTGGGGACCACTAGGACCCATAGGAGTACTGACTCCCTTAGAATCCAATTCTGAAGTTGATTCAATATTCCACTAAAAAGAAGCAACGACACTCTAATCCACTAAGACAAAGCTTGGGTTCGTGACCTACTATCCACTACATATAGACTCCCTATGAACTAGTGTCCATAGCCTAATAAGGTAGTGTTATCACCTATCAAGATTACCTTTTCAATCCTTGAGTTATAGATCTCATTTATTATGTGACCAACTAACATACTCTTACTCCAGGGAATTTATGTCAAATTCCACTAAAGGAATTACTATGACTATAGATTTCATGATCACATGTCCTTTGGATCACCCAATAGGAGACATTGTCTCAATCCCATGTGATATTATTATATCTCCATTGAGAATACCTATTAGCACTAACCTCCATTAATAGTGACCTAATCCATATAGATATATGACCACTTTAGGGCCTCACCCATAGGTTAAATCCTCCTATTGATTTTAACACAGGCTCAATATCCTATCAAGGTTGAGAGTCCATGCAATATAGCAACTTGGTGAATCATGAAAATTAATAACCTTAAGTCGTGATTCATCGTAGGTCCTATATGGTATGCATCACATATACTAGTGCACTTACCATGAAAAACCTATCTCGACAGCCAAGACAAGTCATCCATCCAATTAGGAGGTGGTGCACTATAGTCTCTACTAGATTGCCCAAATCCATGAACTAACTATGGACAACTTATCTATTTAGAAGGAACCTACGACTTGTATCCTTTATACAAGTTCTAATGCACCCAAGTCATGTACAATGTAAGAAATATGGGTTGAATGCTCAAATCAATCTCAATGCATAAAATGGATAAGCAGTGGATAGTAAAGTCTAACTTTGTTATATCATGTTTTGTTTTTAGGGGCTCAATCCCAACACTTAAAGCTTTTGCACCTCTTTATTATTTTAGGATTTCTGAGCCTCCTCAAGCCTTATGCTTTTGTATTCATTGAAGCCTCTATGTCTTACTATTCTTTTAGGCTTTCTAAGTCTCCTCAAGCCTTCATGCCTTTATATTCTTTTAGGATTTCTTAGTCTCTTCAAGCCTCCATGCCTTTTTATTCTTTTAGGCTTTTAGAGTCTTTTTAGACCTCTACACCTCCTTAGTCTTTTAGGCTTTTTGAGGCTCTTTGGGCCTCAATATCTTTTTATTATTTTAGGTTTTTCAAGCCTCTTTAGGCCTCAATGCCTCTTTATTTGCTTAGGCTTTCTGATCCTCTTTAAGCCTCTATCCCTCCTTATTTGCTTAGGCTTTCCAAGCCTCCTTATGCCCTTGAGTCTTAGCCTTATGTTGTCTTTACTCCTTTAGTTCCCCTCAACTTCCACATCCTAGAGCTATTCATTGGTTCTTTGTCTTGAGATAATCATTATTTCATTTTCCTTTAGGGCATATCTCCTTCTTAGAGATTCATCTAGAGCATTTTCCCTTTGTTTGGGATTGTTAGTTCATTTCATCTCAGTCTCCCTTTGGAGGTATGACTTGGAGTCGCAGTTTGCGATCTCCCTTAGAATCACCCTATAGTTTAGACATTCAGAGTCACAGTTTTGGCATTAAGAGCCATAGTTTAGGAGTTTAGAGCTGTAGTATTGGTGGTTAGAGTCATAGCATTGGCGTTCAGAGCTTATAGCATTTGCACCCATGATCCTTCTCGTAGCATTGCTTCTATCACTCTTAACATAATTTAAGTGTTCAGAGCCATTTTTTTAGTTTTGGCATCCAAATATTATTATTATTATTATTATTATTATTATTATTATTATTATTATTATTATTATTATTATTATTATTATTGGCATTTAAAGTCATAGTATTTCCCTTTAGTGCCACATTTTTAGCTTTAGCATTCAGAGTCTACGTCATTTTGGTCAGCCTTAAGCGGTTTGACTTAGATTTTTGGATCATATATTCATTTTTGGCTAATTTTGGTGTTCAAAGCCATAGTTTAAGCGTTTAGACTATAGTATTGGCATTTATAACATTTTTTATTTTTTTTTGGCGTTTAGAGCCATCTTTTTCAGTTTTGGCATTCAGAGCTACAAGATTGGCATTCAAAGCCTATATCATTTTGGTAATCTTTTAGAGGTTTGACATGGAGTTGTGGATCATATATCTTTTTTTCACACAATTTTAGCATTCAAAGCCACAGATTAGGCTTTTAAAGCCACAAGTTAGGTGTTTAGAGCCATAGTTTAGGCATTTAGAGCCACAATTTAGGTGTTCAAAGCCACTTTTCTTAGTACAAATATTTAGGGCCACAATTTAGGAGTTCGAAGCCATAGTTTAGGCGTTCAAAGCCACAACATTAGTGTTCAGAGTCATTCTTTTTTAGTTTTGACATTCAGAGCCACTTTTTTCAATTTTGATGTCCATAACCATTTTTTCAATTTTGGCATTTAAAGCAAAATTTTCAATTTTTGGCATTCAGAGCCATTTTTTTCAATTTTAGCATTCAGAGTTACTTCTTTTCAGTTTAAAGATTAAGGTTTTCAATAGAGTTTTCCTCCACCTCCAAAGAGAAAGAAAACCACAACCTCTACCCTCCCCTCTATCACCCTCACTGAAAGTATGCTAAGATTAAAGGGGAACCATCAAGAAAAAGATTGAGACTTCCTACAACAATGATCTTCATCTTCACTGCATGGAATAGATTTGGGAACATTGAAATCTTAAGTATCATTTTCTATTTTGCATGGGATTTAGAAAGCTAAGGAAACCTGATCCAAGTATAAAGAACAAAGGGATTTGGGATTCCCTACAAATCTAAGCCTTTAAAAATCACTTGTACATCAAAATTTTCAATTTTTGTATAGTTAACCAAACTTGTTTATTTGTTTGGGTAAACTGACGAGTTTAGGAGAGTTTTTCTTTAATGATTTGTGGAAAGTTGTTGAGCTTATAACTTAATCGATCAAGTAACCAATCAATCAATACCTAAAGTGATTGAGGATAATCATTCAAAAAAAAAAACCCTTGTGAAGATTGTAATATTGAGTTATAACTTAAAATTAGGAATTGATTTCATGAGATTTGATGAAAACCTTATGAGTGTTGTTCTAAGTGAAAGGTATTACTTAGGGCATTTTTAATTTAAAGGTATCACTTGAGGGTCACTTGAGGAAAATTGTAAAGGCTCATTAGAGCTGGTAAATGGTTTGAAGCATTAATATAATGGAACATTGAGCTTTGGATTGAATTGAGAGTCGATGTAGGTGGGGATTGAATAAATCACTATAAATTAGAGTTTTCATTTTCATTTCCTTTCTTTATATTTATTTTATTGTCTATTTAATTGTTTATGATTGCTCATAATTGATTACATTTGCCTTTTCCATTGATCTCGAATGATCAACCAATATTAGATTAGCATAAATCTAATAATTTTTAAAATAAATTAAAACAAAAAGGTCAAATTATGATAAATTACATACTATTTCATTTTCTTGAAATAGTGTCACAACAATTTAAATTTTGGCATTTATGTACAAAAAAATAATTGAAAGAAACAATATTTGCACACTAATCTTACCCAAATTTGACATAATTAACTTGATCAATTGTGCTATAATTGAAATAGCCTAATCCTAACCTAAGTTTAATCCAAGTTTATGAAAATGAAGTAAGATTAAGCCTAGATTGAGTAACTCTAACTAAAATATTGGATAAGATTGGGTTCAAGTTGAACATTTCTTAGTATGGGTCAAACTCAAGTTGCTTATAAAACTTTATCCAATTTATGCAAAATTAATTACATGTTTTCACATAAGAACTTATGAAGAAATGTCATCTTTAAGTATAAAAAAAAATGAATAAAAGAAGGCCATAGAAACTAATCAACATCAATTTCACTTCCTTACCTAAGATAAAATGATGATGACATCCAATGGTCCAATATCGGTCTCCTTCATTTTTTACTTTATATTCTAATTGATGATATTTAAAAAAAAAATGATTTTCATTTTTATTTCTTTTCAATTTTCTTGATGTAAATAAGTTCTATTTTCCATCCTTATAATGAACAAGAGAAAAAAGATCCCTTCCAACCTTAAATTTCAATTTACTTTTGTTCGATTTGATTGTCCTTGGGTGTAGACCCCCAAAATTAACCTTAAGGCTTCTTTTGTGAAGATTCACAAGCCCACTCTTATTTCTTTTTCTGGGCCCCTTATACTTCAGTCTTCAACCCATTCTTAAGATCTAACCCATTAAATACCCGTCTACATGAAAAAAGAAAGGTAAGAGTGGGGTTCAATAGTCGTGCCCACCTGTTGGCCCATTTTCTCTCTTTTTTTTCCCCTCACTTTTCTTACATCAAAATAACATCTTATTCTCTCTTATTTACTCTTTCTTCCTTCAATTATCTTTTTTTTTTCTTCCTCTATTTCTTTCTTTCTTTCTTACTTTTTCCTTTTCTCTTAATTACCAATAGCCACCTACCATACCAATAGTCCACATCATGCCAATCACTACTCCATAGTGTTAATGCCGAAGACACCACCACTTCACCGGTTGGTAATGTCACACTAACATTACAACCATTGTTCCAGCAACACCACCACCCACTACCACAACTATGTTGTGTTGTGTTGCCATTGCCATCCCTTCCATCTTCTCTACATATCGCCAATAACACCTTCTCCAACCAATGTCCCACATGTCTCTAACATTGTTATTGTAGTTAAATCCTTAATTTGGTTAAATTCTTTCCTATGATTTGTACATGATTGGTTTAAGAGATTTAGGTTGTTTTGGGGCTTGGATTTAAGGCTTAATATTGTTTAAATAATGAATTGGGTTTTAAGCCTATTCATGTGATTTATTTGAGCTTTTGATTTATTGGTTTAGGTCTTAGACATTTGGCTTAATTACTTTGAATAATTCTATTATTTCATGGAGATGAGTTCATACATAGCTTTTTAAGGGATCCTAATGAAAAGCGGAATGAAAAAAAAAAAAGCAGAGTAGAAATATGATATATAAAATGAGAGTAAGTCCTTATTTGGGGGAGGACAACCATAGTTAGAGTTGGGTTTGGGTGCCCAAGTGGGCTGACCTAACCCGACCCAACCCAAATAAATGAGAAAATAGGGGAATAGTTTCTAGGAGTTTTAAAACTACCCAGAAACTGCCACTATTAAAAAATAAAATAAAATAAAGTTTTTTTTATTCTCTCTCTTGGTGAGAACTCTCTTATCTTTCCTTGAAAAAACTAGATAGAGAAAGAATTCGTTTTTTTTCATATCTCTCTAAAAACGTAAGTGAAGAAATATGTTTTCTTCTCTCCCTATGAAACAAAATAAAGAATACAGTTATTCTTTATGAAGGAACACAAGTCCTTTCTCTTAAAATTATTCATGTTTTTCTCTATGAAAACAAAGGTCAAGACTCTTGTGCTGTGAGAAAAGAATGGTTTTCATATTCGTAGTTCCATTCATGACTTGAAGCGAGAAAATTGGTCAGTAAAACAACCAATCTGGATCTTGGGCATTTTAGAAAGTAACCGGGAAGCCTTATTTTACATCATTGGTATCAGAACCCTATTAGGTTGTTTTCTAGCCTTTGGTCTTTTTGTTTTTTGTTTTCTCTGTTTTAGAAGAACGTTCCATTTGAAAAGCAATAATATGAAATAAATGTTTTTTGGTTGTGGTTCCAGAAAAACAAAATTCTTGAATTTTTATTTTTTTTAAAATGATAAAAATGATTTTGGATATTTTTCCAATAATAATAATAATTTTAAAAATAATAATAATAAGAGTCATATGGAGAAACAAAATTGAAAAATGCACCCACCTCTGCATGCAAGAACTTTTGGACAAAATTGAAATAGACAATAAATAAATAAATAAATAAAGACGAGCCACAATTTTCTAGTTATGGTTCCAAAAATGCCCTTTTGACAAATATAGTGGTATATTTTTTCTAGATTTTTTTTTTGAAAAAATAATGATAATACATAAAAGTTAAATATGTTTTAATCTACTCATTAACATTAAATTTGAATTACTCTTGTTGGTTAGAACCTCTTTTATGCTCACTTGAGACCCAAGTTCAAGCTTTGATGCCCTCATTCACATTACAAGATTTTTTACTTAGGTGGCGTTTGTTTTTTGGTGGAATAGAAAAAGCTAAAATAATTTGCTTTTTCTATTAAGCTAAAAGTACCTTATTGATATTAACCAACATAACTAAAGCAAACTTGTTATCAATAAGTCAAATATTTTGGCTTTTCTATTCCGCCAAAAAACAAACACCATCTTAATGTCTAATAATTTTTTTTGAATTCTAGCCAAAATTATGTTGATTTGTTCAAATATAATTAGACTATAAAAAAAATGAGAATCTTAAATATGAGTATCTGTTACTCATTGAAATAATAATAATAATAATAATAATAATAATAATAATAAAATAAAAATAAAAAAGATGAGAGATTGCCTATGAAGAGGCTTGATCCCTTGACCATACAAATAAGATTCTTGTACTCTACCAACTAGACTAGTTTTTTTTTTTTTTTTCATAAAAGACCATGGTTATTGAAAACAACATCTAGAGTTATGGAAGACATTGTAAATAATCCTAATATTGTTGTCCTTTTTAACTTTAAGAGAAATTAGCTTTTTTTTTTCTACATGTTACTTTTTTATGATTTGTACATGAAATGTAAATATCTTATATACAAGATATGACATGAATATTTATTGTTTAATAAATGAGTATGTCTTTTATTTATATGCTTGTCTTCAATTCTTTTGTATATGTTATTGATACATGCTAATTGTACAATATTTTTTTATGGAGTGGGAGGTTTTAGGCTAAAAAGAAATTTAAGTAATTATAAATACTTGCATAGATTATTCTCAATTTGTAATAATTAAAATTATGTATGGGAGCTGATTGGGAACATAGTGAACTTTTGTTTCTAAATCAATTTAAGGTTATTACATATTAGAAGATGATTAGAGTAAGTAAAAGTACCAATTAATAAGATTGTGCAATATCTCTAAGTAGTTGAATATGTCGACTACAACTAGGAACATCATAGTAGAATTAAACAAGGATGAAAAACTAAATGGCGATAACTACTTGGCATCGCAAAGTTCAGTATATCCTTATAGAGCAAGAGGCTCTTGAAACACTGAATCATGTCATGTAAGAACCTAAATAAGGAAACTCAGCTCAACATAGAAAAGATCAGGAGGCTTATATGACTTGGAAGAAAAAGAGTTATTTAGCTCACATTACATTGTTAAACTATATGTAAGATGATCTCTTGATTGAGTATGAGGTTTACCAAACTGCACATGAAATGTGGCAAGCTCTAAAGGAAAAGTATGGTGAACTTTCAACTACTAAGTAGAGAGAACTTGTAATGAAATTTGAAAATTAAAATATGTGACCAAACCATACAATGAAACAACATCTCAAGGAGATGAAAAAAATGATAAAAGAGCTTAAGACATCCAAACATTTCTTCACTGATGAGCAAAAAGTTGAGGCGGTCATCAAATCTATACCAAAGAGCTGGAAGTCAAGCAACTTATGGTTGCTAGGTCTAATGAACAAGCTTATGTAGATGAATCTTGTTCTAGCAAAACTTCTTAATTTAAGTATAATAATAAATAAAAAAATCTTTAAGAAGAATAAGAGATTTGATGATACTTTAAAGAAATGAAAGATTGAGACACATAAGAAGTTCAAGCGTGCTAAGAAGGATAAGAGCAAGTTGAAATGTTATAACTGTGGCAACAAAGGTCACTTTACTCGTGAGTATATTGAGGCAAAGTAGAGTTAGTCACCACCAACCATATAGCTAGAGACCGAGGAACATATGTAAAGTTTCAACGAATTAGTTCCGGTAAAAGATGGATCTATTTAGGAAACAACTCTAAAGTTGAGGTCAAGGGCATTGGAACGTGTAAATTGGAGTTGCATAGAGGATGTACCCTATTCCTACATGATGTTCTTTATGCTCCAAATATTCGATGAAATTTGGTCTCTATGTTAGTCCTTCTTGGTTTAGGTTTCAATTTGAATTTTCATGACTCAATAATGGCATTGTATTTGGGAACAACATACTTTGGTTCACGATTTATTTTGGATGGTTTTATGATTGACATTGAGAACTATGTGTTGTCTAATACTAATGATAGTTATTATTCGTTAATGACTACTTCTATAAATGTGTGTGATAATGTGATCATATGGCATGTTAGACTTGGGCATAGCATATTGGATAAGGAAGAATGAATAGACTAACTAGATAAAATCTTCTTAGTAAATTCACTAAAATTGATATGCTAACTTTTGAATATTATCTAGCTGATAAAACTACAAGAAAACCATTTGGAAATAGAATTAGAACTGAAACTCCATTGCAATTGATCTATTTTGACATCTGCGATCTTATGAGTATTAGAGCAAGGTATGAGGCCTTGTGCTTCATCACATTTATAGATGACTTTACTTGTTACAGCCATGTTTATCTAATTTCTCATAAGTTAGATGAAAGAAAAAACCCAGATCTCTCTGTTTCCCAAGTCCAAATCAGGTTAGGAACGTGCTTAACTATCTAAGGCTTTTTCTAAATCCTGTGCACAACGGAAAAATAACATTTTTATACTTTAAAAGGATTCAAAAAGTTCCAATGAAAACCATGCCTCATATTCAAATGTTCTCGAATCATATCCACATGGTGAAGATGAAGATCGAAATTGAGGAAGTCTCGTAAACCCGAAGTCTTTCGTCAAATGACTCAAACCTTGATCTTGGCACACTTTCGGTGGGAAGGAAAAGATGGTGGAGGCCATGGTTCTCTATCTCTTTGGATGGTGGAAGACAAAATCTATAGAAACCCTAACCCTTATGGGGTATTTATAGGGTTCCAAAGTGGGCTTAAGTGACTTGAGCCCACATAGGCTTAGGTCACTTAATCTAGCCTAAAATGGGTCCTAATTGATTAATTAACCCAATTGGGCCTACTGATTAATCAATTAGCCCAATCTAGAACCTTGTTCACTTACTCCTATGCAACCTTGCATAATTACCAAAACGCCCTTATGCACAAAAGTGAACCTAAAGCTAATCCAACCCTCATAATCCATACCAACAAAGTATATGAGCTCAGAGCGAGGACCACTATGACCCATAGGAATACTGGCTCCCTTAGAATCCAATTTTAAAGTTAACTCAACATCCCACTATAGAAAATCAACTAAACTCCAGTATCTTATGTAAATAATGAGACACCAAGTGCTCAAGTCCGTAACCTACTATCCATTGTGTTTAGTCTCCCTACGAACTGATGTTCAAAGTCTAACTAGGTGAAAGCTATCAGCCTTTCAAGACTACTTCTACCATCCTTAAGTTACAGATCTTCCTCTTGTGTGTTCAATTGAGATATCTTAACTCTCAAAATGCCTATGTCAAGTTTCACTTAAGGAACTACTATGCCCATAGTTTCCATGAACACACCTCCTTAGGATCACCTAAGGGGACATACTATCTCAATCCCAAGAGATATTATGGTGCCTCTATTCAGAATACCTATTGCTACCATTTTCCATCAATAATGACCCAATCCATAAGGAATATATGATCAGCTTACGATCTTGCCCGTAGGTCAAATTCATTACTAACTTTAGCACAAGCTCAATATTCTCTCAAGGTTAAGAGACAACACAATGAAGTAGCTTGGTGAAGTCATGACTACTTGATAGTCTTAAGTCATGAGTCACCGTAAGTCCCATCCAATGTGTAACCATACACACACTAGTGCACTCACCATGGGAAACTCATCCCAATAGCCAAGACCAACCATCCCTCCAATTAGGAGGTGGTGCACTACAACCTCTAATTTGCCTAGACCTATGAACCCGTTGTGAACAAATCATCTATTTGCAAGGAACCCATGACTTAGATCTTTTATGCAACTCCTAATGCACCTAAGTCACGTACAATGCAAAAGATACAGGCAAGAATGCTCATAAAATATAATACATGGAATAAGGATAGATAAAAGTGAAACTAGAACATCATTAAATAAATAATGAATTCCAAATTTATTACATCATGTCATGTTTTTAAGGACTATATTCTAACATTAGAAACATTAGATTGTTTCAGATGCTACATTAATTTAGTTGAGAGTTAGTTGGACAAAAAGATTAAAACAAAATAACAAACCAGGGTAAAGAATATCTATCAAAATAATTTAAAGATTTATGTGATGAAAAGGGTATTAGTACACAATAGAGTATTCCAAGGACTCTACAACAAAATGTTGTTCCTAAGAGAAGTAATAGAATGTTGTTACACATGATTAGGTCAATGGTGGCATAAACAAATCCTCATATTTCATATTAGGGAGATGCATTGTTAACAACTTCTCATGTACTTAACCAAGTACCCCCAAAGTCTATTACATATACTCTATATAAGTTATGGAATAACCGAAAGCCTAATCCTAGCAATTTGTAACCTTAGGGGTTAGCGGGGTTAGTGGCTTATGTTCACAATCCTTCTCATAAATATAGAAAATTGAGTCCTAAAGAAAGGAAATGTATCTTTATAAGATACAATGAACACTCCAAATGGTATGTGTTCATAGGTGAGTATGAAGATGGAATAGTAATTGAATTAGAATCACAAGATGTCACTTTCTTAAAAGATGATTTCGCATGTACGGGTGAGATTGATAGGGATTTACATCTTTATGAAATGATGAATCCCGAACAACAATTGATGTTTGAATCAAGTGGGAGTGAACTAGTACTTGTAGCAAGTATAGTAAAAGAGTCGATGTTGAGAAAAAGTTCTCGATAAATTATTCATCGACGACGATTTAAGATTGAAGGGGAAGTTAATATTGTCACTCAATATGGTGATGTTGAGCCTAAGTCAGTTCAAGAGACTCTTACTTGTCTAGCTAAAGATGAATGAAGAAAAACAATAGAAGAGGAATCGGAGTGGATGTGAAAGAATCAAGTCTAGGACTTGGTTGATCTGCATTCAAATTGAAAAGCTATTAAGAACAAATGGGTTCTTAAAATAAAATGAAAGGTAGATGGATCCATTGAAATTATAAAGTTCGATTAGTAGCTAAAGGGTATACCTAACAAGAGGGTATATAGACTATGAGAAAACCATCTCTCTAGTAGTTAGGTTTACCTCAATTCACCTCATTCTAGCTATAGTAGCTCATATGGATGTAGAGCTACACCAAATAAATGCTAAGACAACTTTCCTTAATGGAGAGTTGAATTAAGAAATCTACATGGAACAACTAGTGGATTTCATTATCTAAAGCTAAGAGCACAAAGTGTGCAAGTTAAATTAATTGATTAATGGCTTTAAACAATCATCCAGGCAGTGGTACTTAAGATTTCGTTATGTAATAACTTCGTATTTTTTGCAATGATTGATAAAGACCATTGTATTTATATTAAGGAAAATAAAGATAAATGTGTTATTATCTTTATACATGGATATGGATGATATATTTATAGCTAGAAATGATTTGGAGTTCATTTAAACCATTTAAATATGGTTGTCATCTACTTTTGAGATGAAAGATATGGGAGAAGCATCTTACATTCTTGGAGTAAAGATTCATAGTGATCATTCTCATAAACTAGTGACTCTTTTACAAGAGCACTATATTAAGAATATCCTTGAATGATTTAATATGCAAGATTACAATCCCATTGACACTCCATTTTCAAGAGGTGAAAACCTAAGTAAAGAAATAGGTCCAAAGAATCCAAAAGAAAAGAGAAAAAGAACTAATGTTCCCTACTCCAGTGTTGTTAGGAGTCTAATGTATGTGTACAACACTATATATATATATCTGCTATGTTGTTAGGATGGTGAGTCATTACCAAGAAAATCTTAGAATGATGCATTGGAAAACAATAAAGAGAATTCTTCGGTATCTAATAGGCATTGTGGACTATTCCTTTTGTTATCATGGCAAAGAATTGCGCTTAAGGGGTTATTCACATGCCATTTGGGCAAGTGATCTAGATGAGCACAAATCAACATCTAGGTACACATTCTTGCTTAATAATGGTGTTAGCTTATGAAAAAAGCAAGAAACAAACTTGTATAGCTTTGTCAAACATGGCAGTTAAATTTACTGTTTGTTCAACTGTGATATAAGAAGTCGTATGGTTGAAAAGATTTTTGCAAAGCTTGGGAATAATCAAAGATGTTTTTAAGCCAATGATAGTCTTTAGTGATAGTCATTTTGGGACCATTTATGTAAAGAACCCGAAATATCATGAAAGAAGTAAGCATATAGATACCAAAAATAATTTTATAAGAGATATTATTGCACAAAAAGAAATAATCCTGAATATTTACCTACATGTGAAATGGTTTTTGATCTATTCATGAAATCCATTCTAAGAAACATGTTTTCTGTACATGTAAAGTCATTAGGACTGTAGGTTATGATCTATGTGGATCATATGTCATAGATCATTATTGATTAGATATAAGTTACTCTATATATGATAAAATGATATGAGTATTTGCTATTCTTATAATTGAATATGTAATTGGTACTTACACACACACACACACACACACACACACACACACACACACACACACACACATATATATATATATATATATATATATATATATGTCAATAGGTAGAGGTTGACTCTATCACACGAGCAACCACTCCAACCAATATGTTTATGAGCTAGGATAAGACGTAGTATACTAATGATAATAAATGAGTGAATAGTATACAAAAGATAATGAGTGTCGCCTTGATTAAATATCAAGTTGAGGTCTATAAAAAATGACATCTCAATCGAATGTAAGTGCCCACAATTACATTTACCTATTTGAACCGGACTTAAGTTTTAGCATAAAAGGTTTAAGGAGAACCATAGATGTAAAACTCAAACAAGTTGTTGGTGTGAAGCTCTTAGTTGAGGTCTGTAAGGTGGTAGTTTGACATACAATCTCTAAGTGGAAAGAAACCACCATAGCATGTATTTCATACTACATGTGTTTGAATGTGACTAATAAGGAAAGTGAGTGATTAATCCCTGCATCCTCATTGTGTGAGATTCTTAGGGCTTATTACAATTATAATAGCTCACTATTGTACTCTTTGTACTTTTGACTATGTTTTGAGATGACAAATTAATGTTGCTACTTTGGTATGTTTTCGATGGAAATGAAATAATTTATCCTTATGGGACATATTGGGCAAGCAATTAATGTGGATTTAAAAGGCATGAGCTCAAAAGGAAGAGCTTTTTTTTAGTTACATTGATAAAGATGCGTCCATGGTTAGCCGGTTATATTGCTTTTGTAGCTTATATAATTGTGAATACATTTATAATGTGGATAGTATACAACTTAGAGGGATTAAGCGTATACATTAAAATTTTAACTAAATAAGTCTAGGGTACAGCGAGACATGATTATTCTTGTTTACTCATAATTTTTTGAGGTTGAGCTACTATGTATCCCTAACAAGTGCATAAGTTTATAGCTCCCAAATTTCATGTGTGCTCACATGGTCATTAGGCCCATTTGCCTATATGAATGACCTTCAAAAGTGGAATATAATGGACTTGGATGAGTGATCGAGATAGTTCAACCCATATTGTGCAGGTGGGAGATGTTGGAGTTGGGTTTAGGTACCTAAGTGGACTGACTGACCTGACTCAACCCACCCAAATAAATGAGAAAATGGGGAAGCAATTCTGGGAGTTTTAAAACTACCTAGAAACTACCACTATTAGAAAATAAATAAATAAAGGTTTTTTTATTCTTTCTCTCAATGAAAACTCTCCTCTCTCCCTGAAAAATTCAGATAGAGAAAGAATTCCTTTTTTTTCGTATCTCTATGAAAATGTAAGTGAAAAAATACGTTTGCTTCTCTCCCCATGAAACAAAAGAAAAAATACAATTATTCTTTATGAAGGTCTTTTTTCTTAAAGTTATTCATGTTTTTCTCCGTGAAAACAAAGGTCAAGGCTCTTGTGTTGTGAGAAAAGAATGGTTCTCGTATTCGTAGTTCCATTCATGACTTGAAGCGAGAAAATTGGTCAATGAAACAACCAATCTAGATCTTGGGCATTTTAGAAGGTAACCGGGAAGCCTTATTTTACATCAACCATAAACATAATAAAGAGAAAAAGAGAAATAAAGAGAGAATCAAGAGACTAATTAATTTTCATGAACAAGAATTGAAAGATTTTTTTGACAGAGGTATAACCTATTTTTTTGTATTTTTTTTTTATATGCCCATTGTATTGTTAGGCTTTCTATTGTAATTAATTAGAGAATGCAAGAGTTGCATTGTTTAATTTGTATAAATGAGGTTAGGTTTGATAATTTAGGTAATGATCTCTTGTATCATAAATTTCAAATTTGGATGTTATTTATTTATTTTATTTTATTTACATATTTATGATTGTATAGAAAAACCATTTTTTTTCATTTTTTTAAATTAATTTTGTGAGGCTATATGAATTGGATTGCTCTATATATATACCTTAATGAAATAATAATAATAATAATAATAATAATAATAATAATAATAATAATAATAATAATAATAATAATAATAATAAAAATAATAAATCTTTTCTTTTAAATTAATTTTGTGAGATTACATGAATCAGGTGTTTTGTCTTGTGACATCAATAAAATAAGAAAAATCATTTTTTTTAATTAATCTTGTATGTAAATTGAAGCACTAATGACAATCAAATCATTTTTTTTTATTGTGCTCATATTAATAATCATAATTTTTATTTTTTTTATTTTTTGGTGAGACTATGAATTGAATCAATTTATATATATATATATATATCAATGTTAATCAAGAAATCATTTTGTGAATTAATTTTGTAAGTTCATGAGGATTAAAATTAGATTTTGGACAAATTACATTTTTTTAATGATGAAATTGTTAAAGAAAATCATTTATTCTCATAGTAATAATTTGAATCGAATTTATTACCATTGTCATATGTATTGAACTTATTACCATTGCAAAAGACACTCAAACTCTTAAAATTGTTAATTAGATCTTGTTTATATAAATCAAAACCATGCAATTTAAGGGCAGTTTATCCTCTTTCTTGTTATAAAGATTGTATCCATTAATTGGTTAATTCATGCCAAAGTTTCTTCCACTTTCTTAAAGACGGTAGGTAGACATACTTAGAAGAGTATTATTACTTATTTATTATAATTTCCCAATATGTAACCTAACCTTAAACTTATTTCTAGTTGGTAGATTTTTCTTTTTCAAATATAGAGTTTCTCTTAGGATTTTTCTTTCTTATTTTTATTTTACCTTTTAAAAAATAATAAAATAAGTAATGACTTCAACTATTAAAACACAAATCCCATTTTCACAAATAAAAAATGAGTCTTGTCATTGAGGAGAGAGTATTGAAAAATGTAGGTTCACATAGGGTGAAATTGATTCATTTCTTTAGACTAGAAATACATATTATAGGCTTATTTTGGGCTTGTGGAAATATCCATCCATCAAGTTATTAAAGTAGTGGCGGATTGTTTTGATAGAAAATAGTGTTAGGAAGTTTACTTTACAATATTAATTTAATGAAGATTTTCAAAGTTTGTTTAAAAATTTTGTACGCTACATTTTATCTTATTTCTTAATTTCTTATGTGGATGAATTTTTTGCAGAAGGAAAATAATTTTTTTCCATGGAAATAAGGTCAGCCAAAATTATCATTAATTATATGACAAGGACAAGGTGATGAAAGTGATCATGCACATATTCTTACATATAAAATTAGTTACGTAGATAGAGAAAACAATTATTTCCACTTAACTAGGCTTAGAATTTAACTGGCTCTTATGTCAAGAACCTATATAAGGCGAGATGCATCCATCGCAAACATTAAAATACAAGAAAAAAGCACCCATCATTGGCTTATTGCCTGTAGCCTGCAGGGTGACGCTTGAAACAAACTAGCTACCCTAGTGTCCGTCACCACCAGGGCTTGGACCAGAGTCAGTGTTTAATGCTCCGAGAGTTTTCATGTTGATGAACACACGTCCCTTCCCCCCAGAGCTTAGACCTTCATTCTCAATCTCTTTACTTGCAGAGTTTAGAGAGAGGCCAGCATTCAAAGGGCGGGCTTCTGTAATGGGAATCAGGCAGCAGACAATTAGAAGAAGAGTAGGGAAGGAGCTGAGAGACTTGAAACTTGTAGCCATTTGGACGGTAGGGCTTGAAAGCTGGCTTGTGTTTAGAGCAGTGGCAACTGGCAAGCAGAGATCCTATTTTTATAGGGCAAGAAAGGAGATGGTTGCATATGAGATATTTGTACACTTGTTTATATATTGGTACACGGGAACACAAAATTAAGGAAAGATCTGGCCACATTTGTGCCCTTGGTTGTAGGATCACCTGCACGCAAAGGACCTCAAATATGCCTAGCTAATCAGCACCCTTGATTCAGTCAGCATAGAAAAATTCGCAATCAACAACAACTTCGAAATTGGAGCTCATATTTTTACATTTACTTTTTATTTTCTGAAACTAACATTATGAGGGAAATATAACGTGGTGAATTTTTGTTGTTATTTTGTTTTGATTTTATTTTATTTAAAAGAATTACCGTAAACAATAAAAGGATGCATTAACTAATGTGAAATGAATATAGTTTATACACAAGATAATCACACTTTTTAAAGTCTATTTTTAAAATAAACGAAGAGGTTGAGATGAAACTCTTATATTGAGCCTTAAAACATATCTCAAAACAAATCACGTGCAATATACATTTCAAATACATTTTGTTTCTCTTTATTAGTTTACAAAAGACACCACAAATGTTGAAAGTTGTTTAACCTTTGTTGATTTATGCATTTATTGTTATAAAAAAATATATATACAAGTATTGATTTTATGTCTGAGAACTATAATATTTTAAAAATGCTCTTATTATAAATAAAAATATTTTTATATTTTTAAAAATTTTAATTAAATAGAGATCTTCTTCTCCATTGCATTTGGGAAAACATGACTCTCGTTACTTTTTTCATAATGTAAGTAAATTATATTAAAAGCGCCAATATTTGGAGAAAAAAATGGGTTATATTGGCGCTTTAGAACAATGACGATTTTTCAATATTAAAATGACATTTCCATTCTCTGGCGCTTTCTAAGAGTGTCATTGTAGGAAGCGCTTCTATTCCTTGGTGCTTTTTAAGAGCATCATGGTAGGATTTTATGTTATGAACAACCTTGGCACTTCTCAGAACTACCATTTTATTTTCTCCTATACAAAACCCTTATTTATCATTCCCACCATTGAAATAGGGGTTTTATATAGGAAAAAAATAAAATAAAACTTAGAGCACATACCCACATTGGCAACCCACCGCCACTGCCATTGAAGTCAACTCCCCTCTCAATGCCTTCATCTTCTCCACCCTATATGCTACCATCTTCCTCTCTCTAGTCCTTCATTCATCACATCTGTCCTTTGATTACAAAAGAAATTGCAAGATCTTAGTGGTGTTGCTCCTAACAAGCTCAAGTCGCCAAGGTTACACAATTGCATTGTGAGATCAGTGAAAATGACTTCAATCTTGATGTGTTTTTTTTTAATCTATTTTTTATTTATTTTTAACTTTATGATTAGGAGATTCTTTTTTCTTGAACTTGAATTTTTCCAAAAATTATTTTTTAGATTTACTTTTCCCTAAATATGATGGTTATCATTGTGAATATTTCTTTTTCTCTTAGATTGGGTTGTAAGCTCCATGTTTAGGAATATAGAATTTATCCTTGGTTGTAAACATCATTTTTTAATTTAGTAGATTGATTGTTAGGTTCTCTCTTTGGAGGTGAAAAACGACTCTCACCAAAAAGTGATGGAAACCCTAACCCTTAAGGAAGTATTTATAGGGTTCCCTTACTAGGTTTAAGTGACTTAAGCCTACCAAGGCTTGGGTCATTTAATCCAAACCAAAATGGATTCTAATTAATTAATTACCCACATAGGACCATCTAATTAATCAGTTAGCTCAATCCAAAGAACTTGTTCATTATCCCCTATACAACATTGCATAATTACAAAAACAGCCTTATGCATAAGAGTGAACCAAGAACCAATCCAATCCTCATACACTATGTCATCATGGTATATGAGCTCAAAGCGAGGACTAATAGGATCCATAGGAGTATTGGCTCCCTCAAACTCCAATTCTAAAGTTAATTCAACATTCCATTAAAGGGAATGAAATGTATTCTAGTACCCTATATAAATAACAACAAGACGAAGTTCGGGTCCATGACCTATTATCTATTGCATGCAAACTCCCCATGAATTAGTGTATGTAATCTAACAAGGTAATTTTATCACCTATCAAGATTACCTCTTCAATACTTGAGTTAGAGATCCCACTTATTATGTGATTAATTGACACACTCTAGCCCCAAGGAGCATATGTCAAATTTCCCCTAAATGAAGTGATATGATCATAGTCTTCTAGATCACATGTCCTTTAGATCACTTAAGGAAATACATTGTCTCAATCCATGAGATATGTTGGTGTTTGTATCAATAATACCTGTTGTCACCAACCATCATCAATAGTGACCCAAACTATAAGGATATATGACCACTTTAGGGTCTCACCCATAGGTCAAAGCCTCCTATTAACTTTGGCATAGACTCAATATCCTCTCAAGGTTAAAAGTCCATGGAATATAATAACTTGGTGAATCATGATAATTGATAGTCTTCCATCATGATTCACAGTAGGTTTAGTCCAATATGCATTACATTTACTAATGAACTCACCAAGGGAAAATCATCTCAATGGCTAAGACAATTTATCCCTCCAATTAAGAGGTAGAACTATACTATAATCTCAGATGGATTGCCCAAATCCATCAATCAATTATGGACAACTCATCACTCTACAAGGAACCTATGACTTGGATCTTCTGTGCAACTCCTAATGCACCCAAGTCATATACAATGCAAGTGATGTTGGGCGAGTATGTTGAAATAATCAATAAATGGGATAATAAAAGGAATCCAATAAATATAAATAAATAAATTTATGAATGAATCTCTATATGTTACATCATGTCATGTTTTCAAGGGCTTAATTCCAACAGAGGCACAACTCAAAGCTAAACAAACTCAACTAGAAACATAAAGGCGTGGCTCAAAGTTGAACTATAGACCTACATTTTTCATGTATACCCCCACTCGATGGCAAGATTCACTTTTTAGTGAGAATTTGATTTTTATTAAAAAAAAAAAAAAAAAAATCACCACATATTTTATTTATTTTTTTAAAGGAAAAAAAAGAAAAAAAACCCTAGAAATGACTCCTAATTTGGAAAAATGTATCTTTAAAAACCCAAGTCTAAGTCTAGAGGTCAGGTTACCTATTGAGAAGGTACCAAAATGGTAGCACCCCTTTAAGGCCCAAAATATGTCTCTACTAATTAAGTCAAGGTAATTATGGCAATTGATGTGTAAATTAGTAGATACCACAAATAATATATGTATAAATCAAAGCATACATCAAGATATAGCCAATGGTCATTTAAAAAAACCAAAACACACTCAATAATTAAGAAGAGGAACGTACCTTATTAGCATGTGCGCTTCCATAAAACAAAAATAGTTAGTTCACAAGAAAAAAATTTAGAATGTACACAATATGCACTTCACCAAATCAAGATGCAAGGATACAACAATATAGAAATCAAACAAAACAAGACGAATCAATCATGGGAATTATGTTGGGATTGAGCCCTTAAAAGCAAGACATGATGTAACAAAGTTAGATTCAACTATCCCCTTGCTATTCTTTTGATGTATTGACATTGATTTGAGCATTCAATCCATGTCTCTTGCATTGTACATGACTTGGGTGTATTAGGAGTTGTATAGAAGATACAAGTCATTGGTTCCTTATAAGTAGATAAGTTGTCCACAGTTGGTTCATAGATTTAGGCAATCTAGTAGAGACTATAGTAAACCACCTCCTAATTAGAGGGATGACTTGTCTTGGTTATTGGGATGGATTTCCTATGGTGAGTGCACTAGTGTATGTGATGCACACTGGACTACAGTGAATCATGACCCAAGGCTATCAATTATCATGATTCATCAAGTTACTATATTACATGAACTCTCAACCTTGAGAGGATATTGAGTTTGTGCCAAAATCAATAGAAGGTTTTGACCTTTGGATGAGACTCTAAAGTGGTCATATATCCCTATGGATTGGGTCATTGTTGATGGAGGCTGGTGGCAACAGGTATTCTCAATATAGGCACCATGATAAGTTATGGGATTGAGATAGTGTGTCCCCTTGGGTGATCCAAAAAACATGTGATCATGAAATTTGTGTCCATAGTAATTCCTTTAGTGGAATTTAACATATGCTCCTTGAAGTCAGAGTATGTCAGTTGATCACATAATACGTGAAATCTATAACTCAAGGATTTCAGAGGTAATCTTGACACATGATAGCACTAACTTGTTAGATTATAGTCATCGGTTCATAGGGAGTCTGCATAGAATGGATAGCAAGGACTCGAGCACGTAATGTCTTATTGTTATTTACATAGGATACTAGAGTTCAATTAATTATCTATAGTAGGATATTAAATCAACTTTAGAATTGGATTATGAGGGAACAAGTACTCCTATGGGTCCCAATGGTCCCTACTTTAAGCTCAAATACCTTGTTAGCGCGGATTATAAGGGACAGATTGACTATAGGTTCACTTTTGTGCATAAGGGTATTTGGGTAATTACGTAAGATTACACAGGGGTAAGTGAACAAGGTCTCTGGATTTGGCTAATTGATTAATTAGTAGGTCCTATTGGGCTAATTAATCAATTAGAACCCATTTTGGGATAGATTAAGTGACCTAAGCCCAGTTAGGAACCCTATAAAAACCCCTTAGAGGTTAGGTTTTTTATAACTTTTGGTTTTCACCATCTAGAGACAAAAAGAGCCATAGCTTCCACCCTCCTTTCCTTGCCACCAGTGTGCCAAGAACAAGGTTGAGTCATCGAGCAGAATATCTTGGGCTTATGAAACTTCCAACAACTTCAAGGTCGTCTTCAACACTTGGAATTTAAGGTTTGGGAACATCCAAACCTAAAAGTTAGTACTTCAATCTTAAAAAGATCAATTTTTTAAAAATTGGTATTGCTTTTGTTGCTTAGATTTAAGATGCCAACAAATTAAGGATACATACTAATGGAAACAAAAATATAAGGAATTGGAGCATACCTTGTTATCATGTAAAAGTGCTTTCATAAAATAAGGTTAATTCATAAATAATGATAATGAACTAAGAAAGAATCAAAGGCTAATATATATAACATGTATCAAATCAAGGAAATGAAATAAGACAATGAATAAACTCAAGAGAGGAAAGTATACCATTTATAAATTCCATATTAACTAACTTATATCCCTCCAAGAGAATCAACCATTATAACATATCCAATGAATGACTTCAATCTAAAGAAAACTTCAACCAATATGCATATTTCATCTACAATGTCAATCAATGGTCAAAGTGGTTTAAAATAATATTCAAAAGCAATCAAATTGTCAAAACACATGAATTATCATTAACAGGGCAGAATAGCGGTTTTCTCAAAATAAATTCCAAATAAATACCTAGAAAGGCTATCTCAGAAAAATAAAAATTAAGTATCATTTTTAACATGTCTAGATTAATATCCAAAGGACAAATTAATTAAGCATATCCCAATTAATACTAAATTAAACCATAAGTAGGTTATTTCACAGAAAATCAACTAGTCGTCAAAACAAAAAACTCTACAAAATAAATCTAAGAAATATCTAGAGGTTAAATTTTATCATGAAAAAAATTGGACAACCTCTCCTATATGTCTATATTACAACCTAAAAGCCAACTTAATTAGTTATGCTTCAATTAGTACCAGATTTCATAAAAATTACGACCCATCTAGAATAGAACAATTTTCCATAACATGAAAGAATTAATTTGTTTCATTAACTTAGAGATGTCCTAACATCCTAAAAAAATTTAAATAACTTGTTTAGTATGTATTTTTATGAAAAATAATCATAGGATAAGATCACATGCATAACATATTTAAAATTAAATTAACATCTCTCTGGTCCAGAGGAGTATCTATGTAGTGGGTGTAAGAAGAAAAATCATCTCTCATTTTAGGAATCATTTCTTAATATTTTATGTATTAAATTTCAAATTTAGAAGTCTAGATTAAGGGGAAAATATCCAAAGAAATTAAAAATGTCATTTAATAACTTAATTTTGCAAAGCAAAACTAAGTTTCAAAAATTGAGTAAAAACATAACCTTCTAAAATATTGATTTATATCTTCTAATTGGAAAATTATTTTTGATTCAAACAAAATTATAAATTTGAATTCAAGAAGCCTACAATACCATGGAATAATTATAAATGTTTTAAAGAGTTTCTAAATGGTCGGATTCCAATTTACAAGTTCAAAGGTACAAGGAACTATTAACAGTGTCAATAGAAAACCAATCTTTAGAAAATTTGATGTGTAAGGATTCTTCACATTGATCCTAAAGATAATTTCAATCATGTATCAAACATTATTTAATATCAATCATTCGCACACTAATCATCAATAATTTTCAATCAAACTTTAATATATGATCATCAATGATTCTCTAAAACTAAAAAAAAAAAAAAAGTATATCTCAAAATATCAATAAGCTAATAGTTATCAACATGCAATCTCCAAAAATTCCTCAAACTCCATCAACATGTAAACATCTATGAAATTCAAGCATTCAACCTCAAATTACCTTCACCAAATTCTCAAGATACAATATCAATTAACTACCAAAATTCATGAACATTCACAATATATAAACATTAATGATTCTCAAACAATCATAAAAAATCCAACACTCCTTGTGGCCTATACGTCCACACCAAACCTAGTCTAATGCATCCAAAATCATAAAAAAATAAATAAATAAATAAAAAGTAGGAGAAGAAGAAGATATAGAAAATACAATCAAGCTAGGAAATTAAATAATCTTACCTCAAGGTGTTTACAAATCTAGTTTTTGTCTTGATGTTCTTCAAGTTGATGGTGGTCTCTCAAGTTCTCCATAGCTCTTTCTCAAGTTTTCCATAACTCTCCTTTCTTCTCTCCAAGTTCTCCCAAAATTCTCTTTCTTTAGAGACCATTTTTTTTTCTTTCTTTTTCTTTTCTTGGGAATATTGTGTTTTGGACCCATTTGGGCCCAAAAATTAGCCTTAAATCCATAAAACGTGCCCATTTAAGCCCAAGACCCAACAGAAGTAAGGAAACTAAGAAGAAGGATATGGAACTTCAATATTTCACAAAATGCCCTTTACTTATTATGAAAAAACAAAAACACAAAATCCAGGTCAGAATTCCATGTATCTTGTCCTAATTTTACTTGTTCCCGACCATTTCATTTCAGCCCACAAACATTGCCCTAATATCTCTCCTGACCATTTCATTTCAGCTCCAAACATTGCCCCTGATCTCCTGACCATTTCATTTTAGCCCCAAACATTACCCTAATCTCTCTCCAATTGTCGTTGCCTTCTTAGTCTTGACCAACGTTGTCCTCCATGCCGACCGTATTTGGATATTTGAGATTAGTTTGTTCTCTAAATCTCACCCTTGATTTGATTTCCTTTCAAAATCACAATGTTATATACTTTGTTTGGATTCTGAGAAAATGTCTGAAAATGTAAGGCATTTAAAAAAATTGACACTGTCTAAATCGTTATTTTGTGTTAGTTCATTAGGCCTTTATTTATTTAATTTTTTTCATTATTTTATTTTCTATGCTTTCTTAGGAAACATAGAATAACAGATTTCAAATTCTGAAATTGTCTACGTCGATCCCCAGCAAAAAAAAGAAGGTCAATGCTTAGTTTCAAAGTTTTTAATGTTTTTTTTAAGCGTGGTGCATTTTTCCCTGTTTGGTTGCCGAGAAAATGTTAGAGGATGGAATAATGCAAAATTAGAAGTGTTATGATTCAACTAAAAAAAGAGAAAAAAAATATTCAGGTGATAAGAAATGATTTGTTAAATCATAGGATTATTGTTGATAGCTTACGGGATTAGTTGTTTCTTTTTTGGGTAACTTTTGGTAGTTTTATATCTTTATGTTCAAGTTTTTTTTTTTTTTTTTTTTGTGAAAACCTTATATAAGTTTGTTTGACAATTTTGTGTTATGAAAGTTACATCCCTAAATGATGTGTTTGTTTACTACCAAACACAATGCTTCCAACTTTTTTGCCTAGATATATTCTCCTAATTTATGTGTTTGATTTGCTTAGTTTTGGGAACTACCTCGAGGGTCATTACATTGTTTAGGAAATTTTAGGCCCTCATTGGAAATTATTTAAAAAATAGTTCTCTTTTCTCAAAAAACAGTTTCTAAGATGAAATCTTAGAAACAATTATCAATTGTGAGATTGTGTAGGAATTGAAATATGAAAAAAAAAAAAAAAACAAAACAAAACAAAACAAAACAAAAATGTTTCAAGTATTTAAAAAACATGTTATCATTGTGTTTTTGTTAAAGATTTGTTTTTTTTATATAGAAAACTGTATTTGTTTTTTCATTTTGTTAAGAACTATTTTCTATTTTAGAGAACTATTTTTTTTGTTTTAGATAACTATATTTTGTTCCCAAGGCCGATAAAGTGTTTTCTAGAACAGTTTCCACATAGGCCTTCGTTTGATAGGTTTTTGGAAGACTATTTTCTCCTAATTTCTAAGTTCAAAAGGAGTCAGGTCAACTTTTTTTAGGAGCATGTTTAGTTTGGTAACCTTAGTATGATGATTTTTCTTGTTTTATTTGTTGATTAGTCTAGGATAGTACAATGTTAGACTCAATTGGCTTCTAAATGGTTTTAGGTTTTTGGTCTTTACCTTAGACACTTTAAATTAACAATTTACAACAAGGCATATAATTTTGGGAGAGAATGTGAATTGACCTTAAAATTGGATGATTAAAAGGTTGTTGGGAGTTTTTATTAAAGTCGTCGTTTGATGCTATTTGAATAATAAATCTTGGTGTTAGAATGCCGATGGTACTAATTCGTATGGGAAAATTACATATTGTGAGACAAAAAAACTTTTCAGATGACATTGAATATGCATAATTGTTTGTTCAACAATATGAAAGTGGTGCTTTGTTTGAATAGGTTGATAGATACTACAAATAGGATATACAGTTACATTTTTGTGGGAGGCAAACTTGTCTAAACAAATAATGGACAATGGTAATACATGGATGGAAGAAGCAAAGGTATTCACATATATAAAGGAATTCCATTTGAAGAATTCACTCAAAGAGTCTTAGAGAAATTCGACATCTCCATTGATGTGATGAGAATGCACTATAGCCTCAAGTTTAACCCTAGAGTTATCCAAGATTTAGAAAATGAGAATGACTTGGATAACGTGTTTTCCCACAATGATGACTTTGCAAATGTGTACATAGTAGAGTCACCCCATGTGGAAACCATTGAAGCAAATATATCGAACACATAGTTGGCATTTGGGTAATGCGCTTTGACATGAATGTCCAATTAAAATATTATGAATATCAATTTTACGCATGATTTGGTTTAATTTTGTTTATGTATGTAATATGTAGAGGTCCACCTTCCACGTTTTCTTCCACTAATGCACCATGTGATGCAATTTCTAATGCTATGATGCTATTAAGAGGTTTTGCATCGTGTTGTGCAAAAAGTGAGTACACCCATTTGGAATCAAATCAGTTTCGTACGACAATATTAGGGTCAGGACATACATTTAAGAATGTAGAGGAGTTCCGGAATGCAATATACCAAATGTCATTAGGTGGGAGGTTTCAGTACAAGTACAAGAAAAATTCACCTAATCAAATGTTAGTGAAGTGTTTAGTTGAGGGTTGTCCTTGGAAGATAGCAACTCACGTTGTAGAGGGGAATGAAAACTTGTGAGTTCATACTTACCAAATTAATCATAATCATATAGCTCAAGATGAGTGTTCATCTAAGGTGAGAGTTAGTTCAAAGAGAGGCGTTGTTGCTATGGAAAATGTCTTTAGAACAACTCTAGATTATCTTCCTCCTCAAATATGCAAGGATTTTGGTCATGATCATGGAGTTGAATTGACATATAACCAAACATAACACCTTAAAGAGAAGGTAAAGGAGCGCATATATGGAGCTCCTTGTGACTCCTACATGTTTTTGCCTTGGTTATGCCATAGGCTAAGGGAAATAAACCCCAAAATTATTGCGGAGTATAATTCTAATGAAGGTCACTTCATGCAATTGTCCATTACCCCTGCATTTTCAATTCAAGGATTCATCATAGGTTGTCGACCGGTATTGGCTATCGATTCTTGTCACCTTAGCGGTCCATATAAGGAAGCTCTTTTATCGGCCACTGCATATGATGTCGATGATAGAATGTTTCCTCTATAGCCCTTGCTATGGTAAGTTTAGAAAATTATGACAACTAGTATTGGTTCTTAGAGAGATTAAGAGAGGTCCTAGATGCTAGAGAAGTTGTCATTATATTTGATAGACATTAGGGGATATTGCATAGTGTTTCCGAGTTGTTTGGGATAGAAAATCATGCATATTGTTATCACCATGTGAAAGAGAACTTTGCTAGCTTCTTCAATAGGCAAAACATTAGAGGAAAGAATGGGAAGGAAGATGTTTTATTGCTTTTAGAAAACATTGCCTATGCTAGGTTGGATATAGACTACAACGAGGCATTTGAAAATTTTGTGTGCTTCAATGAGGACCTAGGAAGGTGGGTTGTGAAAAACAATCCTGAGCATTGGGCGATGTCAAAGTTTCCTAAAAAACATTAGGATAAAATGACCACTAACATTGTGGAGTCCTCAATGCGTGGTTAAGAGAGAAGCAATACCAAATAATTTATACGTTGTTGATGATGCACATGGATAAGCTTGTGGTCATGTTGGATAGTCATATGCATGGAACAGAAAAGTGCAAGAGCGTGGTTAATTAGATCAAAAATAGAGGAGAAGCTAATGTCAAATATCATGAGGTCTAGTTCAATTACTGTGATGCCCTATTTGGGGATGACATTTAAGGTGTTTACTAGGGAGGTTTATTTGGTTGTGGATATGCAGTAATGTATGTGTTCTTGTATGACATGGAAAATATTTGGATTACCATGTGCACATGTCTGCATTGTCATCCGCACAATGAGACATGATGTGTATGAGTATGTCGACCCATATTATCATGTCTCCACTCAACATTTGATTTACTTGGGTCAATTTCAACCATTACCAATGCACGATATGCCTAAAGTTTATGAGAATGGGAGTTTGCAAGATGGAGCAAGCAACTTATTTCCTGCTCTCCAACCCCCACAAGTGAGACGTCCTCCAAGAAAACCCCTAAAAAGGCGTATTGAGTCACAATTTAGCCACAAAAGACCTATTCATTGTTCTCGATGCAACGGCATAGGTCATAACCAGTCCAAATGTAATAATTTGTTGTCATGACATGGCATTTTTTGTGTTTGTAATGTTTTCATCTTTTGTACCATCCCCCATTATTCTATCCCATGGCATATGGTGGCGGTAGTTGTTTTGGGAACTTATTAATTGTCATTGTTATAGGTACAATGAACTACATGTGTATTTTGACAATTTTAAGTTCCTTTCAATAATGACTTATAGGGAAAGTGCAATTATAATGAGGTATATTTTCACTTGTTGTATAATTTCATTTCCATATTTAAATTATGGCATATTTACTATTTTGAGCTATCAAAATTATGTTGAATATTAAAAGGAAGTAGGGTTGTTGAGGTTGTGGATCTCAATTTTAATGAATTACAAGGTCTCAGTGTCTTCACAGATTTCATCAATGACGATCTTTGTTGAGCCAGAATCATTGACTTTTAGTGAACCAAATGAAAAAAATAGTTACACTATGAATTTATAGCTAGTTCTATGCCATCTAGTATGACCAATTTTGCACATTTTGAATGGTCATATGGAAAACACATCTTTGGTAGTCCAGTGGCTTTTAGTTGGACATGATCCTAGAAATATTCACCTACAAAGTGCAAATAGCATCTCTTTCTCATATAATTAACTAAACTACAGAGCCAATTGTAGCAATTGTCCTACTATGTGAACCACCACTCAGGTAAGAAAATAAGTGCACCAAAAAAAAAAATTGTACAGTGAACCGTGGAAGTGATTGGCATGTCACTATAGAATCAATTTGTAAGTTGTATACAATTTACTTCTCTTCATTTTAATATGATATTGTTATGCTCTTCTCATCCCTATGGTTCATTATATTGAACTGATACGTATTAGAAAGTGTCATATTTGTAATTTAATTTAATTACTAATTTCATGAGAATCCTTTTTATAGAGCATATTGTATAGAGGTCTTTTCCTTTATAACATTCACATGGCAAACAATGCACTTAAAAGTTACAAGAGAAGATGAAGGACTAGCTTCAATTCGCAAACCTTAATTTATGACCCAAATGAGGATCTAAGTTCTCTTGGGACCATAAATAATTAATTTAGATCTTAGCATATGTTTATTTTAGTTAGAGTAATTTGTAATTTACATACCGCTAACATGAGGATTGATCTTAATAATTTATTTATCTATTTATTTATTGTTAATTCATATTCTTTTAGCTTCTAATTAGAATCCTTCATATTATGAAAGAAAGTTTTATTCTTATTAGGAAAAGAAGTTCAATTATTCTTCAAATTCCTTTTATTAATAATAATAAAAATAAAAGCAAGCTTTTGGAAAATGTATTCTTTAGGAATGCAGTGATTAATATTGGCTAATATATATATCTCTTAGATATGTTGGTTGAATCTGTTCAGGTGTTTTTTTTTTTTACACCTATGAAGACCTTAGAGAGTTTTACCAGCATCTTCCTATATTGTTGAAGCCTAGAGGGATATATTCATTCTTCAATGGCATCTATAGAGATGCATTCCTTCATGTTGTCTATTGTCATCTAGTCTCTTTAGAACTTGAGAATTTGTGTTACTCAAGATAGTTAATTCCCTTGCCTATTAAGGATTGTTTGGGAGAAGAAGTTTGGGAGGGTATCAAACACAAATATTGGAAACTAGATACCTATTACCTCCCTTTTTATCAGTCTTTATAGGATTCTGAATTATGTAGAATTTGCTTTGTTTATTAAATTATCTTCTTGTTTTAAATCTCCAAAGTGCTCAAAATAGAAACTGGAAGTCTATACTAGTGATTCTATAATCCACCATTTTATAAGCATAGATGGTTAGGAAACTATGACAAATAATCCGTATAAATTCTTTGGCTTATTTTTTGCTTTCTACATCTGATTTTATGTATCTCCTATATGCCCAGGTTGTGCCCCATTTTTTTGTTGGGTGTGTATTTGTACACTTACTCTTAATTTTCCTTCCCCTACCCCAAAAAATAAATAAATAAATAAAAATTAAAAATAAAGGAAAATGGAAGAAAGCAAGAAAGAAAAAGGCTTTTGATTTTGCGGTATACAACAAAATACGCCTTTTGGCATAACCTAGAATTATTTATGTATGTTCTGTACTAATTGATTCGTTCCCAATTGGTGTATCAACTGATTCACATCCTCTCACTGGTCCTTGACAACGATGCCATTTGATTCGTGTCCAGTTGGTGTTCCTTGATTGTGGTCCTTAGATGGGAGTAATCAACAAAATTTATAACCTACTACACCATGTACTAGGATAGCCTCAGCTAGCATAGCATAGTGGCTCTAGGATCGTTCATTGGGATGGGTTTTCACTTCATAATTGATATTAATTCAAAGCTAAATTGGTGTCTTTTCATTTCAAGGTTAGCTTCAAAAGAAAACATAAAGATGTTTGAAAAAGGATTGGTTTTAAGCTAACAAAAAATAATAGTAACTGAAATTACTAATAAAGAAAAGTGTTTCTTGGAGTTTCAGATTACTAGGTTCAGGTTCCTGATACAAAAGAGAGTTTCGGTCACTTGTTTCTTTTCCTCGCATTGGGGATTTAACATATAGTTATTTCCCGAACTGGTGTGGTACAAATGCTTCCCCTTTAATGGGTTCAAACATTAAATCCCTCTCACTGATTCATCTTGCAATGGCTTGTGCCTCTCACCTAACATTTGCCATTCAAGGTGATCCTTAACCTTGGATTACCCTTCACAAGCTCGCAAAAGATAACTAATGGATGTCTCCTTAGAGTCCAAAAGCTTACCAAGTGTTGGCTATTCTAGAAAATCCTACCTTCAAGTCACCTCCCAAAGGCTCGCAAGAGGTAAACTAGTGCATCTCAATGGATAGAGATCACTTGCCTTACCAAGTGTTGGCCCAGGTGATTTAAAGGCGTTTTAAGTTAACTAAAAACATAGAAACCATTAACGGGTCACACTTTCTCTTCATTAAAAGCTGAAACAACAAAACTTCCAATTTTTGCATGTTGAATTTGTGATTTCGCAACTTGGAGGTGATTTCACAACTTGGAGATGATTTGCAACTTGATTCACAGCTTGGAGGCCATTTCGCAGCTAAGGGCCAATTTCGCAGCCCATTTTGCAGGGTGGAGACATTTTTGCAGCCCATTTAACAGTTGCGAAATGGCACCCATGTGCCAAAGGAGTGTTTCTCGGCTGCGAAATGAGCTGCGAAATTTTCGCTCAACTTTGTGCGGTTGTCTTCAAATGGCCATCACTTCTTTGTTTCAGCTCCGATTTGCACACCGTTTAAAGCGTTGGACTTCTGACTTCCTGATCTTCAAATCGACATATAGTATGAATAAAATGGACTCCAGAAAGTACTCGAAAAGTGTCCAAAATTTTCTATCCTCTTGAATTACTTCATGTTAGATTCCTCTGTTTTTCCTCCTTGCATTCTTGATTGGCTTTGGCAAAGAACTACGAAGCTCCAAAGCTTGGATTCTTCATATAAATGAGCTTTCATTTGCTTTGCCATGGATTATATAAAGCTCTCCCTCATCTTAGATTGCTTTGGTGATTAAAAATCTATCAAAAACACCAAAACTTAACACAATTTGATTAGAAACGATTGCAACGGTCCTTAACATGCCAATTGAGTTAAAAGGTAATAACTACTACTCAAAAGTATTTAAAAGAGTTAATTACAAGTTATAAAATAGCACTTTTTGAGTAGTAATCACTAATGCTTGATACCTGATGATCTGTGAAAATGAGAATTTCTATGAAGATAAGTGTGTCTCTTATAATCCATGAAAGTGCGGTTTCCATATATGATTCGTGAATATATTATAACATGGAAAATGATCTCCTTTTCGATGTCTTGTTCAAAGGCATAGAGAACAGGTGTTCAACTTAGAAGCCTTTTCTAACCTCTTAAGATGGTTGTTGATCCTTTCCTTGAAAAGGTTCAACCATGTAATTTCTTCGAACTATTAAACTAGTGCATAATCTCTGGGCTCAGGGGAACTATTAATAAGAACTCAAATTACCTTTTGGTGGTTGAAATACATTTGGGGTGAAATTATCTGGAAGACAGGATGTTGGTAATTAGATTATGAGGAAAGCCCATAAACTCTCTACATAATAGCCATTTCTTTAACTTACTGCGCTTCAGTTTCAAGTTTCTTAGATTTCTCCACTCCATTTCCTATTAAATAAAAATTTGTACACTCCCATTTCTTATCAAAAAGGATTTACATACTTCCATTTCCTATCAAAACTGATTTGCACACTCTCATCATATTGAAGGAGGTTTCTTCTATGAACAATATTAATCATTTTTAATACCATTTTGTTTTATGCAATATACTCTGCCCAGAGGGATAAGGAAGAAGGGAAGGGAGCAAGTAGCTTTTGGTGCCTTTGATTTGAGGGCATGTCCTATTTTTCTAGCATGAAAGAAATGAAGTTATAAATGGATGTTTGTTTGTTGATTTTTAAAGACCAACCTGGCTTGAATAGAAAAATCCTTATAGTGCCTTGAGTATTATTATGAGAATAGGAACTCTAAACGGATTCTATAAGAAGACTTGCATTTGATTTCACATGGCCCTCGTTTCTCCTTGTACATTTATATAATATCATTAGTAAACTTGAAAATTTATAAGAGAAAAAAAAAACATTAGTAAACATGAACACTAGACCCCTCACAATCTCATCCCAACCTGCCCTTTTTATCACATGAATTTCACATTAACATCCATTGATATTAGTTTGCAAACATATTGCATGATTCCAATAGGGAAAGAAAAAAAATACCAAGAATACATTGAAAGAGGGCCCTAGTTCGATTTAATGGGACTTCCTTGAAAATAAAAATAAAAAAGATGTTTCCAATCATTAGCTGAAAAAGTATCTGAAAACACTCCAAAAACTAAAGTTGTACTTGTAATAATTCCAAAAACTTAGTTACCTATGGACTAGCCTTCTCAAAGTCAAATTTCATTTTCCCTATTAGCAATTAGTTGTGATACCTGTGGACAAGTGGCATCCCTGATTTCATCCATGGTTTGTTACAATTGAATAATTCAATGGAAAAAGAAATATTTAGAAACCATAGAGCCATTGTGCCCTATACCCCTATCCCCTGAAAGAACAACAAAAAAATAATAACAAAACTAATGGTGTTAATGTACGTTAAATAAGTTTACTCGAATCAAAATTTAAAACTTGTTGGGTGCTTACTAGAAGAATTTAGTTTAGCAGATGCAATAGTTAATGAATTATCAAAGAAGAACATAATCATTGTGGAATCAAACTTGACCTGATAATTTAGAAATTGACTTCATATAACAGTAAGTAGTGTATTAAAGGTGATAGTGTACATGTTGGATGATCAGCATCAATTGCATCAAAGGCTTCAATTCATCTATGAGTTTTATCATAAATAAATTCATATGAATTGTTTTGTAACATGTACGATAGGTCATTAATAGTAAGCTTTGATCCTATTCATGGACATTCCCTTAGACAAGTCAAAAACAAATGATTTGAGGATATTCCACTATGTGATCAATATGCCTAAACCAGGCATCTCAAATTAAGATCGCTAGGCAATATTACATATAGGAATGAGCCCTGAGGCTTGGGTTTGGTTGTAGTTGCTATCAAGTTCCACCTTCGAGATAAACAAATAGAAAGAAGTAATCAAGATAGATCATTACAAACCAAGGTAGTGTCATGCATCCATTCATTTGATAGAAAAAGTAAATCAAATAAGGAGTATACTAATTCTCTATGGTATCTGACATCTTTTTGCCATTCCTAATTGAAGTGGTGCCATGTTTGTTGAGCTTGATGGAATCATTGTTCAGAAAATTCCCACTGATAGCAAGTGCAAACTAAGTCTTAGTTGTAGAGCAATTTAGTTACACACTTGTAGGTTCTGGATTGCGCCATAGACTAGTGTATTTGATTAGTAGGAGTTGTAAACACAGGCCCATAAATCAATTGTGAGGAATAGTAATGTGTAACACTGCAGTTGATAGGCTCACATTTAAGATCTTGAACATGTAAGTTTGACCTAGAAGGAAAACCAAGAGAAACTTGTTAGTAAAACACAATGTGCCATTGTTTCAAAATTATTAACGAAGCTCATACCATGGAAACTTCTTATCTTTTGAGGAATCAAATAAAAAAAAGAAACTCAATGCTAATAATAACTTTCATTTTCCCTTTCTAATTTTCTATAAGCTTTGTACATTTTCTGGTACTTTAAGTTTGTAGGTTTTGGTTCTCCTCAAAGGTTAGCCAAAAAATATACCACTATTACCTGTTGAATGATCATTAGGATTATTTGATGATATTGATTGAAGCCATTGCTCACAAATGGCTAGCTCAAAATATCTGACCAAGCCAACATTGGCTTACTATGCATTTTTTTTCAACACACTCTACTGCATAAGTGACAGTTTTAATTTTTTTTTCTCTCTCAAATGCTCTAGCCTTAGTAAACCTATAACTTGTGGCTTGGCATATATGAGATTAAAGCCATATTTTTCATTGACATTTGTTCAATACTAGACAAGTGAAGCAAGGTGACCCATATTCTGATGTGGCCACAATAGAAATTATGTGCTTTTTGCATTACCACTTAAATCAACTCTATATGGCTTTTATCTAAGATCAACCATTTGTACCTATCTTTGCATAACCATGACTGTGGATGGTTTTCAGGCCATTAGAATGGTCTACAAGTGTGTGTACACCTTTGATCATGATACCAGTGAATGATTTTAATTAATAAGCTACTACATTGCATTTGATGGGGTATTTAATCCATGGACATTCTTGTTATAGACTACAGTTAGTTATTGTGGTTACTTTTGTTCTTTATGATAGTCAGTTGTTATTGTAAATGACCATCTGTTTTTAATCACCATTGTTTATAGGTTTTCGTTTATTTTGATATTGTATTAAATATATTCAAAGAATTGTTTGATATCCATTTTCTACTTCATTGCCATTTTTATGAGCACTACACATTGGCGTTAGCTTTTAGTTATCATTTTGTTACTAACAACTATATAATTTGTACTAGAATGTAATGTAAGTAATTTATTAGGTGATGTCTGTTAGGACAAAATGTGTATACATATGCTAACAACACTTGATGCTTGTTAGGCTCTGTGAGATTGGATGAAAATTTTCATTGAGAATCCGGGACTGAATCTAGGATTCCTATGTGTATCATCAAAAACTGCTGCAAAATTCAAAACATGACCCGGTTACCATTATTTTAATTCTAAAGGGACATAAATAACAATATCAAGATCTGAGTAATAATTTTTGCTACTATAGAATTTTATTGATTTCATCACAATTTAAAAAAAAAAACCTTGAATTCTCAGTCATGTGATTTATGTTACCTCAAATGTGTGTGGTTATGTTTGAGAATCATCAGTTAATCATTGGTGTGTTTACCTGCTATTTGTTTGGAAAGTGAAGATAGATTCCTTACTTTCTTACCATCTATCCTACTTCAAGCAAATGAATCTTTCATATTTTCTACATTAATTATAGATATGAGTAGCACTCTTTCCATTTATGACAGATTAGATTATGTTTGCCATCATTTAGGTATTTGGGTTGACATTCTTTATAACATTGGTCTATTAATGAAGTTGTGCTCTCTAATAAAGTAATCATCATTTTAAATAAGAAACTATTTTATAATGTAGTACTCACAATACAAGAGAAGGATAAGAAAATTTAGTGTTAAATTCCTTGCCATCAAGCATCTCAAAGATGTGGCTCCATGCTAAGCTAGAAATCCAGAATTTCTGAATCATGGTTCCATACATCAAGCCTACGATTTAGTGGGCAAAATTTGATTTCCCTATAGGTTCCATTAAATAGTTCCTAACCCTTCTTCCTTCATTATCCTAGTGACAAAACAAAGTTTGACCAAATACCTTGTTAACTATTTTTGAGTGATACTCATAACTTAACAGACATTCCTATTATAACCAACAGTTATTTTCTAATTTCACATGTATAAATGTATTGTCAAATAGTTTAAATTCTATTAGCTGCCATTAATAATATGAAGCTAGCATATGGAGCTTTAGATAATTGGAATGCCATCATATGAAACTTGTTGCAATTCTTCTCCTGCATTTGCATGTTGGAGCCACATAACAGACCTCAATAGAAATGCAATTGTAAAAGGTTTTTTACTTGCAGTACCAGATCTCTACACAAGTAAATAATTGAATGTTCTTTAGCCACTTTCATATGTTTATCGGTCATAATATGGTTACTTTCTTTGGAGTCTTCTATTGCTATACTTTTTACTTATTCTAATTTTCTTGTATTTGGAGAATGTCAAGCTTGAGCCCTTCGTCTTGAGGTTATGCTTGCAAAAACCTTTTAGTGATTTCTCTATACCTTGTACCCATAGTGGTGAACAATAAGTTGGGGCTTGGAAATTAAATATTGAAACCTTTTTTGTCATTATGACTTGTTCAGTGATAGGCAAGTCAAGCCAGTTCCACCAGATTTGTATGTGATGGCAATTCACATATATACATGCCACTCTCATGTGTATACAAGCAAGATTGCACATTTATCAATCAAAGATAGGCACTTATGTGAAGTTGGTTAAGCCTTTTTCTTCATGTAGTTAACTTAATTTCCTTAGACTAAGTACCATTTTAATTTCTTCATCACAAAAGCAGTATAATTTTGCTTATTTCCATGTTGTGCTATAACTAACATTTGTGATGGTAGCCTCAAACACCTTATGCCTAAGTAGCTTTAGTTTTTTGTTGGTTGTAATTGTGTCTTAGGCTTGAAATCTACATTGAGTTATGATGATGATCATTTCATTTTCTATCAAATTCTAGGATATGCTTATTGTGATCAACATGTTCAATATGACTTTCAAACATATGGTGTTTGGTTTGGTTTGAAATGGTTGAAAGGTTATTCCTTGTGTTGGAAAAATCCATGGAATGCATTTCTTTCTTATGAGTGCATTGGTTTCTAACTGTTTGAAAACAAATTGGCTATTTGATAGAAGGGGATATTCCATTGATCAACTTATAACAAAATCTTTGGATATAATTAACCCATGAATATCAATCTCCAACCTCCATCTTCATCCTAGCTATGTTTCCCTTTCGACTAAAATTCTAATATTAAAACTCTTCCCATTATACTTTTCTTAATGGAAACTTCCAGTCATCTTCAAGCAAATCTGTCATGTTTCACATATTTCATTATTTTAAACTTCCTATTTCTTTCCATTTCCAAATTGATAATATGCTTCTTTCCATTTCCCATTATACAACGTAGGAATGGTTTTACCTCACCAATGCAGAGGTCTGCAAATGGTTGGTGAAGCTCTAATGTAGACTCCCTACATAGCGTAAAATTAAAAATGGGATGACATCACACAACCACATATCAATCATTAATTAGTCAAAAGAGACAAGGTGATGATGATGATGATGAAATTTATTCATCTCATTAATTTATTTCTAATTGCGTTGGATACAACCATCAATAGCTATAAATTACCCTCCCGAGAATTAAGTCAAACTCATACTGGTATTTGGTTTATGTCATACCTGAAACATTCTTTTTCTTTCTCTTCTTCTTCTTCTTCTTCTTGATTGAAACCCGAACCATCATTGACACATTCCGGCCTATCCATCTCTAGTTAAAGGATTGCAAGAACTCCCATCCCTGCCAGAACTGGTCCAGGAAAGTACCAACGGTGTGTACAACTGTGATCATCTCCATGAAGGTCCAGACTAATCCCTTTCCCATTATGAGGGGAATACGTGTCCATTTTGCTTTGCTGATGAACCCTTCATTAGCTCAATGTCGTCTAGCTGCACAGCCTAAAAGTACATACCACGACATGTGCTCAAACTTTGAGTCTTGCTTTAACTTTTTCCGGATGATCAACTGCAGGAAATTGAGAAGCAACAAAAGGTTTAAAAAACTGAATCCTCAACTAACTACTTTAAAATCAAACACATATATTCTAATTTTGATGGAAATCAAACAATATTAACAAAATTTCACAAAACCACATCCAAGAATCCCCTTGCATTTCCCAACTTAATATCACAATCAATAGTTAAATTGTGAAAGATAATATGATAACAGTCATATTCATTCTAACTGCATTCCCATCAATTTTTATAATAATAAAAATTCCTATGCTCCTATAAAAGAGCTTACAACCTATTTATTGAAAAGAAAATATTTTTACAACCAAATAAAAATCTTATACCTCTTATGGGGTGTACAACCCAATTTAGAGAACAATAATCGAATATCATATTACAATTATAATCAATCAATCAATCCAAATATATTGATATATTTAATTGAATGAATAAAAACATCTCATCCATCCATCCCTTAGGGCCATAGGATAAATAAAACAACCCTACAAAATAGATTTAACACACCCTAGAACAAATCTAACATGCAAGAAGTTACTCTAAGGCACTGATACCAGTTGTTAGGAACTCTGGATTACTTTGTTCCCATACCCTAGATCTTATAGGGTGCATGCATTTATCCTTAAGGCTCTCTAGATCTAATGCAACAAAAAATAATGACTTCAAAAACCATTATAAAATAAAGATCCAGAGAAAAAGTGTCCATACTTGGATTTGGATGTTCCTAGATTAATTCCTTGTGATGAAGAACATGCCTAGAAAAACTAGAGAATCTCTCCTCATGCTACTACCCAAGTGTGCGTCCTGTGTGATTCCCCTTGCACATGGCCTATGCACATCGCATGCGATTCTCATGCACGCAACTTGTGTGCATCCCATGCGATTCTCGTACATGCGACCTATACGATTCCAATGTGCTTCTCGTACACCCAAGATCTTTCGCCTGATGACTCTTCCTTGTGTCTAGGCACTAAGATGCTAGAGATCTCAAGGGTGAAGGTTATGGTTTTCTTTTTGAAATGGAGAATGGCAAGACCTAGAACCCTAACCCTTAAAGGGGTATTTACAGGTTTCCTATTAGGCTTGAGTGACTTGAGTCCACCATGGGCTTAGGTCACTTAATCTAGTCCAAAAAGGTTGCTAATTGTTTAATTAACCATACAAGGCCCTAATTAATCAATCAGTCCAATCCAAACATACCACTCACTTATCCTTGTGCAACCTTGCGTAATTACCAAAACACCATATTGCATAAAAGTAAACTAAAAACTCATCTAACCCTCATAAACCATGCCATCAAAGAATTTAAGCTCAAAGCGGGGACCATTGGGACCCATAAGAGTACTAGCCCCCTCATAATCAAATTCAGAAATTAACTCAATACCCCACTACTAAGAGTCAACTACACTCTAGTACTCTATGTATATTAAAACGATACACCAAGTGCTCGGGCCCATGACCTACTATTTACTACATGTAGACTCCCCATGAACTAGTGTCCATAATCTAACATGGTAGTACTATCACCTATCAAGATTACCTCTTAAATCCTTGAGTTACGGATCTTACTTATTATGAGATCAACTGACATAATTTAGCTTCAAGGCATATATCAAATTCCACTAAAGGAATTGTTGTGGCCATAAATTTCATAATCACACGTCCTTTGGATCATCCAAGAGGGCACAATATCTCAATCCCATGAGATATCACGGTGCCTCTATTGAGAATACCTATTGTCAACAGTCTTCATCAATAGTGACCCAATCCATAGGGATATATGACCATTTTAGGGTCTTACCCATAGGTCAAAACCTCCTATTGATTTTGGCGTGGGCTCAATATCCTCTCAAGGTTGAGAGTCCATGCAATATAGTAGCTTAGTGAATCATGACAATTGATAATCTTGCGTCATGATTCACTGTAGGTCCTATCTAGCGTGCATCACATACACTAGTGCACTCACCATGGGAAACCCATTCTAACGGCAAAGACAAGACATCTCTCTGATTAGGATTTAGTACACTATAATCTCTATTGAATTGCTCAAATCCATGAACTAACTGTGTAACTACTAAAGATCTAAGTCATGTATAAAGATGGACTGAATGCTCAAATCAATGCCAATATGCTAAAAAGATAGCAAGGGAATAGTTAAGTCTAACTTTGTTACATCATATCTTACTTTTAGGGGCTCAATCCCAATAGGATTTGTAGGTAAGATCTAAGTCATAGGTTCTTTACAATTAGATGACTTGTTCATAATCGGTTCGTGGATCTAGGCAACCCATTAAAGGTTGTAATGCACCATCTTCTAATTGAAGGGATGAGAGGTTTTGGCTATCAGGATGGGTTTCCCATGGTGAGTGCACTAGCGTGTATGGTAACACATTGGACAATACCTATGGTGAGTCATGACTTAAGGTTATCAAGTAGTCATGACTTCATCAAGCTACTTCATTGTGTTGTCTCGCAACCTTGAGAGAACATTGAGCTTATATTAAAATTAGTATTAGCTTTGACCTACAGGTGAGATCATAAGTTGATCATATATTCCCTATGAATTAAGTCACTATTGATGAAAGTCGATAGCAATAAGTATTCTCGATAGAGACACCATGATATTTTATAGAATTGAGATAAAGCATCCTCTTGGGTGATCCTAAGGAGATGTGTTCAGAGAAACTATGGCCATAATAGTTCCTTAAGTGGAACTTGGCATAAGCTCTTTAAGAGCTAAGACGTATCAATTGAACACACAATAGGAGGATCTATAACTTAAGGATAGTAGAGGTAGTTTTGAAAGACTAATAGTTTTTGCCTTATTAAACTACAAACACCAGTTCATAGGGAGACTAAACATAATGGATAAGCAAGTCACGAACCTGAGCACATGGTGTCCTATTGTTATTTACATAGGATACCGGAGTTTAGTTGATTCTCTATAGTGGGATGTCGAATCAACTTCAAAATTGGATTATAAGAGAGTTAGTACTCTTATGGGTCCCAATGGTCCCCGCTTTGAGCTTATACACCATGTTGCCATGGGTTATGAGGGTCATATTAGCTATAAGTTCACTTTTATGCATAAGGTCATTTTGGTAATTATGTAAGGTTGCATAGGGATAAGTGAACAAGGTCTTTGGATTGGGTTAATTGATTAATTAGTAGGTTTTTTGGATTAATTAATCAATTAGGACCCAATTTAGGCTAGATTAAATGACCCAAGCTCATGTGGGCTCAAGTCACTTAAGCCTAGTTAGGAACCCTATAAATAACCCATAGGGTTTAGGGGTTCCATCACTTTTTGTCTTCCACCATCTAGAGAGAAAGAAAGTCATAACCTTCACCCTTCTTTTCTCCCTACCAAAAGTGTGTCAAGAATAAGGTTGAATCATCAGAAGGAAGATCGTGGATTTACGAGACTTCCAACAACTTCAAGGTTGTCTTCAACACTTGGAATTTAAGGTTTGGGAACGTCCAAACCTAAAGGTTAGTACTTTAACCCAAAAAAATCATTTTTTTTTTTAAATTAGTATTGCTTTCATTGCTTAGATCTACGATGCCAATATCCTATTACTTCGAGTACATAAATGTCTCATCATAGTGGAAGGTTTATAACTCACAGATTATGATGAAGAAACGAGCATGTTGGTGATCATAGTTTGGCAAGAAGCTATGAAAGGAAAGTTAGAATCTTTGTATTCTAACGTAGTTTGGGTTCCTGTAGAAGCACCTAACGAGATAAAACTCATAGATATAAGTAAGTCTATAAGAGGGACAAAGGAGTATGTGGAAGAGTTGAGTTTTATATGGCTAAGTTCTAGGTAAAGGTTATAGTTCAAAATATTGTTTCGACTATACGAAACCTTTTCACTAGTAGCATACTCAAATCTATCAAAGTATTTATATCCATTTCGGTGTATCTCATTTATGAGAAATTGCAATAGCATGTCAAGATAGTGTTCTTAAACTATTATCTTATTATTAACATCTATATGATGTAACCAAATATTTTTTATAGCAAAGGGCCTTGTGTGTACAAGAAGACGTAGGGAAGCATGGTGGTGCTTTAAGGTCTTGTAGGTAGATAACAATCTACTCGTTAGCAATGATGTAGAGATATTATTATAAATCAAAATCAATTTATCTACTTAGTTCTAGATGGAAATCTAGAAAGGACAATATATTATTGGGTTTAAAGTCCTTAGGGATTACAAAAATAGGAAAATTACATTATGTCAAGCATATACTCAAGTATTTTTGGAGAATGATGGATTATGTGCTTGTGTTCCAAAGTGTTGAGATAATATAAATGGTTGATAAGATACCTTCTATAGAAAACTTGGTGGATTCTTTCATCAAGACATTGACAAGAAGAGTTTTTGTTGGTCATAAGGGTAGCATAGGTTTTAGATGAGTATCTAGTATGCTTTGATAACACAATGCTTTTAGAGCTAGTGGGAGATTGCTAGAATAGAGTTCTTAAAAGCATAACATGATGTAACAAAATTGGAATTCATTATTTAATGATATTCTAATTTCCCTTTCACTTGTCCTTATTCCATGCATTACACTATATGAGCATTCTCACCTAACATCTCTTGTATTGTACATAACTTGGGTGCTTAGGAGATCCAAGTCATGGGACTCTTGCAAGTAGATGATTTGTTCACAACTAGTTTATGAACTTAAGCAATCCGTTTGAGGTTGTAATGCACTGCCTCATAATTGGAGGAATGACTAGTCTTAGCCATTAGGATGGGTTTCCCATGATGAGTGCACTAGTATGTACGGTTACACATTAGACAGGACCCAAATGAATCACAAGGCTATCAAGAAGTCATGACTTCACCAAGCTATTTCATTGTGTCATCTCTCAACCTTGAGAGAATATTGAGTTTTTGCTAATGTTGGGAGTGGCTTTAACCTACGGGTGAGATCTTATGTTAATCATATATTCCTTACAAATTGGGTTACTATTGATGAAAGTTCGTAGAAACAAGTATTCTCAGTAGAGGCACCTTTATATCTTATGGGATTGAAAAGGAGTGGCACATTGGATGATCCTAAGGAGGTGTGTTCATGTAAACTATGACCATATTAGTTTTCTTTAGTGGAACTTGATATAGACTCTTTGAGAGCTAAGATATGTCAATTGAACACACAATAGGAGGTTTTGTAACTCAAGGATAATAGAGGTAGTCTTGAAAGCCTGATAGTTTTTGCTTTACTAAACAATGGACACCAATTCATGGGAAGACTAAATGCAATTGATAGTAGGTCATGAACCGTAGCACATGGTGTCTCATTGTTATTTACATAGGATATTGGAGCTCGGTTGATTCTCTATAGTGAGATATTAAATCAACTTAAGAATTAGATTATGAAGGAGTCAGTACTCTTATGGGTCTTAGTGGTCCTGCTCATGTACCTTGTTAGTACGATTTATGAGAGTCGGATTAACTCTAGGTTCATTTTTGTGCATAAGGGCATTTTGCTAATTACGCAAAGTTGCTCAGGGGCAAGTGAACAATATCTTTAGATTAGGCTAATTAATTAATGAGTACGCCTTGTTGAGTTAAATAATCGATTAAGACCCATTTTAGAGTAGATTAAGTGACTCAAGTCCTCAATGGGCTCAAGTCAGTTAAGCCCTTTGGAGAACCCTAGAAATACCCCTTGAGGGGTTAGGCTTTCCATAACTTCCACCTCTAGAGAGAAAGATAATTATAGCCTCCACCATCTCTTCCCCCCATTGAAATTGTGCCACGATTAAGGAAGAGCTATCAGGCAAAAAATCTTAAGTTTACGAGACTTCTGATGACATCGATTTGATTTTTCAACATTTGGATTATATGTTTAGGAACATTCAAACCTAAAGGTTAGTATTTTAACCCTAAAGATCGTTTTTTTTTTAAAAAACTAATATTACTTTCATTGCTTAGATCTAAGATGCTAACAAAAGACTCTACATCTATGAGATCTTCTATGGTTTTTGTTACTCTCTTCACCAATAGGAATCAATCTGTGAAATTCAGATCTAGGTAAGTCACATATAAATCTTTATATCTAGATCATGAAATAATTTATTGTTATTTTTGCTTCCATATGCTAGGATCTAGTAGCCTTACAAGTAAGATTGCATGCACCTAATCAAATCTAAGGTCAGGGAACAAAGTAATTTGGTATTCCTTACAACATCAAAGTTTGATTCTTTTTTTCCATTACTTTATTTTGTAATGGAATCCTAGGTGCACTCAAATGGGATATAATTTCATGCTCCTTAAGGAAATAATCAAAGCTTCTAGAATAAACTTACCACTTCAATATGATCAAAGTGAATAGATATGTTTACCTAATAGGTTATCCAATTTCATCTTAAATTCAATGAATACTCAAGGCATCAGATTATCTACGTATTAGGAACACATATCCAAACCTAGAGTAATCATCAATAAAAGTGATGTAACACTTATACCCTCCCCTTGCATGAACAATAAAAAGTTCATACACATCAGTATGCATTAACTCCAAACATTCCTTAACTCTATATACTTTAGTAGTAAAGATCTACTTGGTCATTTTACCTTCTATATAAAAATTTGCATACTAATTGTTCTTTTAAAATCAAAATGTTCAATGTCCTAGAATACTAGTCTTTAGATTTTGTTTAGATTAATATGACCAAGGTCTAGATATCAAATGTGTGATTAGTGCTAAGTTCTTTCTTTGTAGTGAGATTTGATTATTCTCATTACTTGGCAAAAGTGGTAATGGTGTAATACATGGAAAAAGTAGTATCTCTCACTAACCTACACAACTAACCTTACAACTAAAGTTAAGGTAAGTACATCCCTATCATGTAACCTTTTCACTTGTTAAAAGCCTTATAAAAAATTACATATAGTAGACCTGGAATGTATTTACTACTATATATTCAAAAATGAGAATATGATGTGTACTTTTTTTTCCTTAAGTAATTCGAGTAATCCTTTTCCAATGTCCTAAAGCCTATAAAGGAATCACTTCCCCTTCAGCTTGCTCTCCCATTCCCTCTCTTAAATTTTCCTTATTTGATGTTCTTCTTCTTGGTAGAAGAGCCTGAAGAACCTTTGACTCTCATATGAACAACTCTCTAATATTTGAGAATCCCCTTAGCCATCTATGTTGTCAAAAGTGTGTATGTGACAACACACTTATGAGTGGCTAAAAATCCATTTTATGGTTTGGAACATGAAAACCTAGGGCTTAGGAAAAACAATGGGTAAAAATTGAAAGAACGGAAGGTTGAGACATAATAAATGAAAACAAACATACTCTCTAATGCTAGTCTGAATTGGGAAATGGTACAATAACTTATTACTTGTTACTATTGATTCTTGGTAAATCTTGATCACCAGTTATCATAGTTCTTATTATCATTATCTATCTTAAGACAAATCTACACAGAGTAATGTGAGTCCTAAATCCTAGATCTTGATCTAAATTTCAAATCCACTCATCTAGATGATAATTTAGGTATCGAATAAAACAAGAAAATTAGGTACCGAATACAACATTGAGTTATGGAAGTTAATATCAATTGAACAATAATTTTGAATAATATAAGATTATCATAATCTAAATACCCTTGTTTAGTCCAATGCTTTATACCCGAAGTTGGATAATGGAATTCCCAATCTTGAATCGAATGAATTTAGAAATCAATACTCAATTTGCTAGTAATTATATTCTTTTAATAATCTCAATTTTAATTAAATCAACTTTGAACATTTTTAGTTTAAGAATTTAGGTCAAAGTAATCACATTTGACCTAGTTTGACAATTTTATACAAAAACCATGACAAGTCTTTCTCTAGATTTTCTTGACTAGAGTTCCTACATAATTTAGCTTATAGTGTTTTTGGTACAATAGAGAAATGCAGTCGTCGAATTATGCTATTTTTGCATCCAAGTTTGTTCATACATGCCAAGTCTCTTCTTCTTTTTACTTTTGATTATTTTTTGAAAATTCTAATAATTTGATTAATAATAAAATTAATAATTACATTCAGATTTTCTTCAATGAATTGTAAATCCAAATAATTTTTGTATAGGAAAATTATATTTAAGGGATGAAACCTAAAAATAATAGCTATAAAAACACTTTAGGTAAGGTAATAGGTAGAAATATTGGAGCCAAGTTATTACTATGGTCATTTAACCAATTGAGCAACTGAAAATGACATGGAGGCCTTTAAACGAAGGTCTAATGATCAACAACCAGCGTAGACTCAAATGTACGTACAAAGCCCAATTTACAACAGTTGGAAATGATTATTGAAAATTTGGCACTCAGGTAAATCTCAAGAAACCCATAACTCATATGTGATGTAAAAAGCAAGCGTACAAGACATTTTCACCCAATAAACGTACTTATACATAGTAATAACTTGTGCTGTGTACTTATACATACACAGCACAATTATCAACTAACAGGGACAGGAAGTGAGGTAAGAAAATGCCCCTGTTGTGTGACAAGATGTTTATGCGGAGGAATTCAAGACAATGGTTAGAAGTAGATATGGAGATCCATGCCAACCCCAACAAATGACAATGCTGAATAATTGAGGTGGAAGTGGGTTGGCCAACCACTGAACCTTACCAGGTTGCAGTAGTAAATAGCATCAAAGTTGAAGCTCACATGCACATGCACTAACACTAACTAAGATCCATCTTCTATGTATGGTTGTGAAAACGATCACCTAAAATGGGCCTACTTACTGAACTGAGCATGACTTAATATCCCCTGTAACTCTCAACACACACTATAAAATCCTTCCACTGAAGTCTCGAGTCTCTCAACGGCGCTTAGAATATTAAGCATAGATGGCAAGGCTAAACGTACAGGCTTTTGCAGTGTTGGCCATGGCCACCATGGCAGCCATACCAGCTGCGGATTCAGCCCAGCCCTCGCTACTCACCTTCATCTTCGGTGATTCCTTGACAGAAGTTGGAAACAACAATTTTCTGCAATACTCTCTCGCTAAATCCAATTATCCTTGGTACGGTATTGACTATAAAGGCGGGCAGGCCACCGGAAGGTTCACCAACGGGAGGACTATCGGCGATATAATATGTACACTCAAAAACTGTCCCAAATCTTTTATCATCATTTTCTTTACTCTAATTTTTATTTTTGCGGATTATTGCCTGTCAGCTTCCAAGCTTGGGATCCCATCACCACCACCTTTTCTTTCCTTGTCAAAAGCCGAAGATGCGATCCTTAAAGGGGCTAATTATGCTTCTGGTGGAGCAGGGATTCTCAATGAAACTGGACTCTACTTTGTAATTAAGCATGCCCCCATTCACTTCCATTCAACCATTTAATGTCACCATGCTGTAACCTCTTTGTTTGGTTTTCCATGTTTTAGATTCAAAGACTAACCTTTTACGATCAAATCAATGCGTTTGACAAGACCAACCAAGCAGTCAAGGCAAAACTTGGAGGAGTGGCAGCAGACAAGCTTTTCAACGAGGCCGTCTTCTTCATTGGAATTGGTAATTATAGCCGCATGCACTAAATTGAATAATTCACAAAAATGCTCTTTTATTTTATTTTTATTCTTTAAAGTGCTTTATACTAACAATCACAGTCCAAGACGTTCTTTTCATTTTATTTTACTAATTTATTTATTTATTTTCAGGTAGCAATGACTATGTCAACAATTACTTGCAACCTTTTCTGGCAGATGCCCAACAGTACACGCCTGAGGAGTTTTTGGAACTTTTGGTCTCCACGTTGGACCACCAACTTTCGGTGAATATTTCTGAACCCGCCAAACCCTTCTTCTCATGCAAGTTTTCAAAATTCAACAATCACGTTCGCCCTATTTATTGCTCCTAAAAAAACAAATTTAACCGGACAAGGAGGGGATACTGTATAAAATTCCTATACCCCCTTCAACCTTTTTTTCTTCCAATTTTTAGGGTTTTTTTTTCCCTCAAAATTTTAAATGGTATTAAAGACAAATACAATTTATAAATTAATAAGCATTATAAATATTTATACTTTTTTTATGAAAAGTAATATTTTTTTTATTTATTAAAACGAGTTGAAAATATTTTTAAAAAATCATTTAAAATATCTTTTCATTTAATATTTTATATAATTTGCAGGACAGATTAAGGTTAAACCCCATCCGTCTCGAGTTTTAAAAAATATTTCTAAACCCATCATGAACCATTTACATTTTAGGATGAAGTAGATACTCAGAAAAAACACGTTCCGTAGTCAATCCTGCTTTTTATGTTTTAAGAGCCGTTGCCCTTAATTTCCAATAAGAACTTTCAAATGGAAGATGGAGATGAAAATTGCCTGAGCCCTTGTGCTTCTGCACATTTCCCCTCCAGCACCCTACGCTTGCCTTCTTGTGAGCTTCCACCCTCACGGCTCAAAGGCCTGAAAGCTTCTTTTTCTAAAGGACACCATTTCATGGCCTCTTAAAATGATATCTAACAAAGAACGTATTATTTGGGTAAGTTTGTTTCAAATGACAATCCACTTGCTTAATGTTCTCACAGAGCCTGCCTGAATTTTTGTCTAGCCTTCAGATGGACTTCACATTGTCTGCGTAATGTTCAACATTTGAATTTCAATAAACCTGTTGACACTTAAGATAGCTTAACTAGTCAACAATATATGCGGTAGAAATTGTAATAGACCATTTTATATTGAACGTGGTGACTTAAACAGAGACTCTACCTACTGGGTGCACGAAAGATGATGTTCCACGGGCTTGGCCCATTAGGCTGCATTCCTTCGCAAAGGGTTAAATCAAAGGGAGGCCAATGCCTAAAGCAAGTCAATAGATGGGTGCTGCAATTCAACTCCAAAGTAAAGAATCTATTGATCTCTCTGAAACGACGCCTCCCAACTGCACAACTCACATTTGTAGACACTTACCAAGATGTTTTGGATCTAATCAACAATCCTGGCGCCTACGGTATGCTAAAATTTTAATGTCATTATAGAAGTAGAAATATTTAGTTTGTCATTGTTTTAATTGGATTTGGTTTTGGGTGCAGGATTTAAGGTGTCCAATACCTCATGTTGCAATGTAGCAAGCCTTGGAGGACTATGTTTGCCTAACTCAAAGCTGTGCAAGAATCGTACCGAGTTCGTGTTTTGGGATGCCTTCCACCCCTCGGATGCGGCAAATGCAGTGCTTGCTGATAGAATCTTCTCCACCGTCTTTTCTCAATCACATTCTCCATCCCCTTCTCCTTCCCCTGCCCCTTCCTCTCGAGGACGCCCTCATCATCCTCATCACTGACCAACCACCAACAATCCGTTATACAATTTTATCTACATCTATTATGTTAATTGAGAGTTTGCACCCCCTATGAGACGGAGTGGCTTATTCATCCCTTCAATGTATTTCCGACTTATAGTAAAATTGACATACATTTCCGCATGGTTTCATATCCTTTCCGATCCAAACAAGATTTTAGATTAAAAATACAAAGGAGTGGCAGAGTGCTCTCAGTGGTAAGGGCCAAAATTTTCCACATTGGACGACTTAAAAAGGGAGGAGAAGCCTCTTAAATTTAGGCACCAAAAAAGCTCCCACCTGAAATGATTGACGACGCCTTCGTCTCGTTTCTAAAAGAAAGAGACTATATATAATCTCTCAACTGCTAGAGAAGAGAGTCATCAAGCATCACCAAGCACAACTAGTAGTTACACCTTTGGTCGCTCAAATATACAAGGCCACGTCCTGCCCCCCTTAGTCTCTTTTCAGTGTGGTTAAAGCAAATCCATCATCATCGAGCATCATACATATATTAAATGCCACTTTCTTCGAATTTTCTAGGGGGAAAATATCGAAGCAATAACATCCTCACATCACCCATTCAGACGTCGCATGTTAAGTTCTTTAGACTCCGTTAGTTAAAAATGAATGAATTTGGATGGAAGTATATCCAAAGAAAAGCAAAAATTGTGCGGAACCTACGAGAAAATGCAGGAAACTTTTGGAAATAGGAATTCGCATGTCCAGAAGTACCTCGGTTTGATTCGATTCTGCATCTCTTCGTATGTATTCCCTCTGCTACCATCAACATAACAGAGCAAAGAGAATGAGAGTTAGATGCTTTCTCGGTGAAAAAATCTTATACCAGTGACAGAGAAAATTTGAGAGAAGAAGACGTTTAAGTATTGCGGAGGGGTTGGGCTGTGCGGCTGTGCCAAATTTATATCCCTCGCACATTAGGGTTTCTCTTGTGGGAGCAATTTGGGTGCGTGGGCTGCTGAAGGTTAAAGGGATTTTTCTCAATAGTACGGTAATTTAAAAAAGTTATGCTTAAATTACTATAGTAGAAGAAGTTATTACAAATATACGGTAATTTTTGCCACCTAGGAAAGAGGATTTGCCACTTAGGAGAGAGGAGAGAGGTTCAGCGGATAATTTTTTTTTTTAAACCAAAATCATCTTTTCAAATTTCAAAAGTTAAAGGGAAATCGTCTTTTCAAAAGACGAGTTCCATGAAAAAAAAAATAGTATTTAAAAAAATTCCCCATTTACAAGGGAACTCGTCTCTTGAAGAGACGAGTTCCTTGAAAAAAAATATATATTTTTAAAAAAAAAATCCCAAATTATTATTTAAAAAAAAAAACAACAATTCCACAAGGGAACTCATCTCTTGAAGAGACGAGTTCCTATGGGAAATTTTTTTAAAAAAAAATATATATTTTTTTTTATAAAAAGTTCCCAAAAAAAAAAAAAAAAATATACCCAAATTAAAAAAAATATATATTCTTCAAGAGACGAATTCCCATTGGAAAAAAATTTTATTTTTTTTATAAAAAAATTCTCAAATTTAAAAAAAAAAAAAAAAAAAACAATTCCACAAGGGAACTCGTCTCTTGAAGAGACGAGTTCCTATGGGAAATTTTTTAAAAAAAATATATATTTTTTTTTTTATAAAAAGTTCCCAAAAAAAAAAACAATTCCACAAGGGAACTCGTCTCTAAGAGACGAGTTCCCATGGGATTTTTTTAAAAAAAAAAAAAAATATACCCAAATTAAAAAAAAAAATATTCTTCAAGAGACGAATTCCCATGGGAAAAAAATTTTATTTTTTTATAAAAAATTTTATTTTTTTTATAAAAAATTCTCAAATTAAAAAAAAAAAAAAAAAAAAAAAAAAAAAAAACAATTCCACAAGGGAACTCGTCTCTTGAAAAAAACAATTCTTCAAGGGAACTCGTGACGAGTTCCCATGGGAAAATTTTTTTTTTTTTAAATATTTTTTTTATAAAAAAATTCCCAAATTAAAAAAAAAAAAATTCCCATGGGGAAGAGACGAGTTCCCCTTGTGGAATTTTTTTTTTTTTTTAAATTTAGGAATTTAAAAAAAATATTTAAAAAAAAAAAAATTTCCCATGGGGGAACTCGTCTCTTGAAGAGACGAGTTCCCTTGTGGAATTGGTTTTTTTTTTTTTTTTTTAATTTAGGAATTTTTTTAAAAAAATATTTAAAAAAAAAAAAAATTCCCATGGGGGAACTCGTCTCTTGAAGAGACGAGTTCTCCTTGTGGAATTGGTTTTTTTTTTTTTTTTTTTTAATTTAGGAATTTAAAAAAAATATTTTAAAAAAAAAATTCCCATGGGGGAACTCGTCTCTTCAAGAGACGAGTTCCCCTTGTGGAATTGTTTTTTTTTTTTTTTTTTTTGGGGAATATTTAAAAATATATATATATATATTTTTTCCCATGGGAAACTCGTCTCTTGAAGAGACGAGTTCCCCTTTTGAATTTTTTTTTTTTTTTTTTAATTTGGGAATTAAAAAAATATATATATTTTAAAAAAAAATTCCCATGGGAAATGTGGAATTGTTTTTTTTTTTTTTTTTTAATTTAGGAATTTAAAAAAAAAAATTTTAAAATTTTTTTTTTCCCATGGGAAACTCGTCTTTTGAAGAGACGAGTTCCCCTTGTGGAATTGTTTTTTTTTTTTTTTAATTTGGGAATTTTAAAAAAAAAAAATTTTAAAAAAAAAAATTCCCATGGGAAACTCGTCTCTTGAATTTCCCTTGTGGAATTTTTTTTTTTTTAAGGAATTTTTTTTAAAATATATACCTTGAGGAATTTTTATTATTATTATTTTTTTTTTTTTCATGGAACTCGTCTCTTGAAGAGACGAGTTCCCTTGTAAATGGGGAATTTTTTTAAATACTATATTTTTTTTTCATGGAACTCGTCTCTTCAAGAGACGAGTTCCCTTTGACGAAATTTGAAAAGATGATTTTGGTTTAAAAAAAAATTATCCGCTGAACCTCTCTCCTCTCTCCTCTCTCCTAAGTGGCAAATCCTCTTTCCTAGGTGGCAAAAACTACCGTATATTTGTAATAACTTCTTCTACTACAGTAATTTAAGCATAACTTTTTTAAATTACCGTACTATTGAGAAAAATCCAAGGTTAAAGGGTTATTTGGTCAACGGAGAATTGTATTTTCAGTCCAACTAGATTTGGGTAATTGAGGTGATGTACTCCTATCTCTCGTAATTAAACATAAAACCCAATAAAAGAGTAGAAATAGAGAGGAATGATATTATTTTTAAAAAATCCCTAAAATATCCTTAACTATTAAATGAAAAAACTAATCAATCACCTCACATTTCTCATTCTCTCTCTAACTCTTTTACTCTTCTCTCACCTATTTAATAATGGAATCAAGTTGAATCATTTTTCTGCGTGAAATTGAATATGAAATATGGTTATAAATTATTATTACCAAATGCATTTTTGAAATGAATGACTTTTAAATACCTCATTAAAAATTATTCTTTTTTCAAACTTACATAATATATAATAAATATTTTTTAAATATGTTGAAAACTTATATAATATATAATAAATATTATTCTTTATTTCAAACTTATATTATTTCTCATATATATTAAATAATTTTTAAACATCTCATAAAATATTAGTATTATTTGTTTGTTCTAACTTATAAATTATATATCATCAAATAGTTTTTTTTTTTCAAATATATAGAACATATAATAAATATTTTTTAAATACCTCATAAAATATTATTAATTTTTTTTTTTAACTTGAAAATTAGACACATAATATTTATTATTTCAAAAATAATGTAAATATAAATATATATATATATATATATATATATATATATATATATATATATATATATATATATAATATTGTAAACCCTCGGATGGAGGGAATTCTTTTCCTTTTTTTTTCCTTCTTTCTTTTTCCTTTCTTCTTCTTACCACCCAAGAATGAGTTGTATTGGGCGGCTAGATGGGACGGGAAGTGGGTTGTTTTTGTCACGCCCCAAGACCCACTCCAAGGGCGTGACGGTCATTTCACACCTCAAACCCGAAGGCTTAAAGTATAATCTGACCCAAACAATCATATTGTAACTGGATGTTACCAATTACCAAATACCTGTTCAGAGTAGCAGAACAAAATCTAAAATCCTCAAATTCAATTTCCAAATAACTTCCAAATATCAAATGATCCAAATGAACATAACTAACAGTTTAAACAAAATCCAACATAAAATCCTAAGTCAAATTCTAATGATGACTATTCTCAGCCTAGCCATCACTCCTCACCCGAACTAAGAGTACCTGAAAAATTTTCAACAATTGGGAATGAGCTCACAGCCCAATAAGGAATATTAATGCAATTCATGGATCAAATATTTTCATTTCAAATAGGAGATATCATTTTTTTTCATCAAATATTAGAGTTTCAACAATACTAATATATTCAAAATTCAACCAACCATTTTCATATCAAATTCAAACACTTTCACATAAGATTCAATCAAATCCATTCAATTTTCATTACTCTGGTTATCAATATCAAATGTCTAGTTAAGTGGGACTTTTCAAATGGGTGGCTAGCCTCAAATTGTTCCTGGTGGACGGAACCAAACACTACTAGTACTAGTAACCTCTAACCAAACCCTAGAGGCTGGGGTCCAAATCAATTACATTCCCACCATGAAATGTAAAGGTCAACTATTATATCCCGTTGACAGGGCCGAATAGTCAACTATTATATCCCGTTGACAAGGGCCAAATAAACCAGAGTGATGTTTTTGTTCAAGTATTCAAATTTACACAACATAATATCTCCATATTTTGTGTCATAAATAAAACAAAATATTCCAACATAATATTTAGTGCAAAACAGTTTGATCCATGCATGGTAACAAAATATCATTTCTTTTCCACAATTCAAAATAACATATAAAATAATTTAATTTTATAAATATTGCATTAACTTCCCTTACCTCAAAATATGCAAAGACCTTGAAGGAAAAATAACCCTGAAAAGTCTACTCCTCACCTAACACAATAAAAAAACCATTATTACTATTTAACTCAAAATATAAATCTGATAATCCTAAAAATTTCTAAATGTTAAGATTAATATTTTTGATTAACAAAGTAATAATTTAATTACTCTATTCCTTATTTAATTAAAATTAATAAATTCTCAATTTGTTTCTAATAACACATTACTAATTTAATTAAATTACAATTTTATTTCATTATAAAATTCTATATACATAATATATATATATATATTTTGCTAAATCTCTCATTCTATTTATTACGAAAAGACCATTATTACTATTATCTTATTTATTAATCTAAAACTAAATATTATTATTACTCTTTTTTTTTTTAATTATCCAATTGAATAGTTACCCAACCATTACTCATCTCGGGTACACACCAAAAAGCAAGTTTTTTTTTTTTTTTTTTTTTTGTTTTGTTCCATGCTTCCAGTAGCACAGTACACGTACGCCCTTTTTTTTTCTTTTTTTTTTATAAATAAAATTAACCCTAACCTAAAATCAAAACCTTCCAAGGATTTTTTTTTTTTTTTTCCATCTAATAAAATTTAAGATCTCCCAAAATCAAAATCTTAAATTTTCACTATTTGATATTAAAACGAATTTAAAAAAAATAATCTAACCCTAATCTAGATTTGGGGTTTTCCAAAAAAATATATCTAATGTGCTTGAAATTAACTAATAAATCTAAAATAATAATCTAGAGGTTAGAAACTTACCTATAGAGGTTTGTTCTTCAAACCTTGAAATCTGACCTCAACTTCACGTTCTCTGGAAACTCTCTGCGAACAGGAATACGATTCAAAAAAGAACAGGAAGAAGAGAATTTTCTATTTATACCTAGGGTATTATTCGTAAAATTACCCTTTTACCCCTCTTCCTTTTTATTAAATTAATTAATTAACTAAATTAATTATTATTAGTAATTTCCTAAATTACCCTTAAAAGAAAATGCTTGGGCGTTACATCCTCCCCTCCTTAATAAAAGTTTAGTCCTCTAAACTTGACATACCTGAGTCTTGAAATAATTGAGGATGTTTTTCTCTCATCTCTTCTTCTAACTCCCAAGTAGCCTCACGAACACTATGGTTGCTCCATTGAACCTTTACCAATTTGACAACAGCATGACGTAGTACTTTATCCATTACATCTACAATCTGAACGGGCACTTCTTCATATGTCAAGTCCTCAGAAATTTGAATAGGCTCCAACTCCACAACATGAGAGGGATCATAATTATACTTCCTCAAGGTTGAAACATGGAAAACATTATGAATCTTAGATAGACTTGGGGGCAAGGCTACTTTATATGCCAAAGTGCCTACTCTTTCCAATATTTCAAACGGACCCACAAAACGAGGACTAAGTTTTCCTTTTCTCCCAAATCTCATCACAGACTTCATAGGTGAAACTTTCAAGAACACATGATCACCCACCTCAAACTCCAAATCTCGCCTACGATTATCAGCATAACTCTTATGTCTACTTTGAGCTGCTTTTAATCTTTCTTTAATCAAAGCAACTTTTTCAACAGTCAACTGCACAAGTTCAGGCCCCAAAAGTTTCCTTTCTCCAACATCATTCCAACAGATAGGAGATCGACATTTTCTACCATACAATGCCTCAAAAGGTGCCATCCCAATGCTAGCTTGAAAACTATTGTTATAGGCAAACTCTACTAAAGGTAAATGATCATCCCAATTACCTTACAGGTCCAAAATACAAGCTCTCAACAAATCTTCCAAAACCTGAATTACCCTTTCTGATTGACCATCAATTTGAGGATGGAAAGCAGTACTAAAACTCAACTTAGTGCCCAAAGCTTTTTGTAGACTATGCCAGAATCTAGAAGTGAAATGAGGATCTCTGTCAGACACTATAGAACTGGTACTCCATGCATTCTCACAATCTCCTTCACATAAAGAGAAGCTAAACGATCTAAAGAAAAGTTGACTTTCATAGGCAAAAAGTGAGCAGACTTTGTCAACCGATCAACAATCACCCAAATAGCATTATTACCCCTGAGGTTCTTGGCAATCCTATCACAAAATCCATGGTAATATGCTCCCACTTCCACTCAGGAATAGCAAGTGGCTACAAAGACCCTACTGGTTGCTGATGCTCAGCCTTCACCTGTTGACACACTAAACACTGAGCCACAAATTGTGCAATATCACGCTTCATACCTGACCACCAATAGTTTTGCCTCAAATCCTTGTACATCTTTGTCCCTCCTGGGTGGATTGCAAACTTGGAACAATGAGCTTCCTCTAAAGCTCTCTCCTTAAGTCTTCATCATTTGGGACACAAAGTCTAGTCCTAAATCTCAAGATCTCATCATCTGACAAAACAAATCAGGCTTACTGCCCCTCTTAACTTCCTCCATAACTTGCATTAATTGGGAATCATTCTTTTGTAGGGTCTTAATTCTCCCAACTAAGTCTGGTTGTACTCTGAAATTCGCTACAAGTGCTCCTAAGCCCATAACTCGAAAGTGGACTTGTAGACTCCTCAACTCTTCAAGTAACTGCCTTTGACAGCCTCTAATAGCTGCTAGAGAACCAACTGACTTCCTACTCAAGGCATCAGCTACAACATTCGCCTTCCCAGGATGATACTGAATAATACAATCATAGTCCTTAAGTAGTTCTATCCATCTTCTCTGTCTCATGTTCAACTCCTTTTGGGAAATAGATACTTCAAACTCTTATGATCTGTGAATATCTCACAAGTTTCACCAAAAAGAAAATGTCTCCAAATCTTAAGTGCAAAAACCACAGCAGCTAACTCCAAATCATGAGTAGGGTATTCCTTTCATAAGGCTTCAACTGTCTAGAAGCATAAGCTACAACTCTCCCATGTTACATAAGAACACAACCCAAACCCTGATGAGAGGCATCACTATACACCACAAATCCTCCTGAACCTGAAGGAATAGTCAAAATAGGAGCTGACACTAATCTATTCTTCAACTCTTGGAAGCTACATTCACAATCATCAGACCACTCAAACTTAACTCCCTTCTGTGTCAACTTAGTTAAAGGTAGGGCAATCTTAGAGAACCTTCTATAAACCGCCTATAGTAACCAGCAAGTCCCAAGAAACTTCGAATCTCAGTCACAGTACTAGGTCTTCTCCAATTAGCTACAGCATCAACCTTTCCAGGGTCAACTGAGATGCCATCATTGCTTACCAATGCCAGGAAAGAAATTCGATCTAACCAAAACTCACACTTTTCAGTTTAGCATACACTGCTTATCTCTGAGGGTCTGTAATACAATACTCAAATGGCCTCATGTTCCTCTCTACTTCTTGAGTATACCAAGATGTCATCTATAAAAACCACCACAAACTGATCTAGATAGGGCTTGAATACCCTATTCATTAAGTCCATAAAAGCAGCAGGTGGCATTAGTCAAACCAAAGGCATAACCAAAAACTCATAATGCCGTATCTAGTTCGAAAAGCAGTCTGGGTACATCTTCACTTCTAACCCTTAACTGATGATAACCAGACCGAAGATCAATCTTAGAGAACACACAAGCACCTTGTAGCTGATCAAACAAATCATCAATCCGAGGAAGGGGATACTGTTCCTCACTGTCACCTTATTCAACTCCCTATAGTCAATGCAAAGTCTTATTGAGCCATCTTCTTTTTCACAAATAGAACAGGAGCTCCCCAAGGTGAAACACTGGGCCTAATAAACCCTTGTCTAATAACTCCTGAAGTTGAACTTTCAACTCCTTAAGCTCCACAGGTGTCATCCTGTATGGGGCCTTAGACATAGGACCTGTTCCTGGTACCAGATCGATGATGAACTCCACTTCTCTCTCTAGTGGCAAGCCAGGCAAATCCTTTGGAAAGACATCAGGATACTCCCTTACTATGGGTATGTCTTCCAACTTCAAATCACTTTCATTACTCATCACACTAGCAAAATCCTTGGCAACCCTTCTTGAGTAAGCTACTAGCTCGCAAGGCTGAGATCATACGCAGTGGTCTGTCCACATGCTTCCCTTCAAAGCTAAACTTAGGCTGACCAGGAATACTAAACGTCACCCTTTTTCAAAACAGTCAACAGAGGCATGGTAGGAAGCTAACCAATCATCCCAAAATCACATCAAAATCCTGAAGGTCAAGGAGTACTAAATCAACTGGCATTTCCCTATAACCAATCATCACAATACAATTTCTAAGCATTCTACTGGCCACAACAGAATCTCCACAGGAGTAGCAACAATCAAATCAAAGTCCATGCTAGCAACAGGCAAACCCAACAAACCAGCAAAGATACTGAAACAAAAGAGTGTGTTGATCCAGGATCAATCAAGACTCTAGCAAATAAGGTGTGGATTCGGAGAGTACCTGTCACCACATCAGAAGTGGCCTGAGCATCTCGATGAGTCATTGCAAACACCCGCCCTTGGGCTTTGGGTTATCGTTTATCCTCCTTATTTTCCTCTTTAGGCTTCCCAGTGATGAACTTCCTATTCTCTGGACAATCTCTGATCAAATGTCCTTGCTTCCCACAACCAAAGCAAGCTCCAGTCTCTCTATAACATGGCCTACCCCCATGCTTCTTGCCACAAGTAGAACAAATCTCATCCAAATTCTGCGCTGCCTTCCCTTTATTCTGATTTCTTCCTGATGTAGCCCTTCGCTGTGCTTGATTACCATGAGCACCATCACTTCTATTTCGCTTCCTTTGCTGTTCCCTATACTGATGAAGCTCCTCATTATCTTTCTCTGCTATAAGGGCTCTATCAACAACCTCTGAATAGACACCAAGCTTCAGAATAGATATCTTGTTCTTCAAATAAGGCTTCAATCCATCCTGAAACTTTAATGCCTTTTCCTCCTCTGTAGCAATCAACTGTGGGGAAAAACGTGATAACTCTGTAAATTTGGCCTCATATTGAGCCACAGTCATATCCCCCTGTTCCAAACGAATAAACTCTCCCACCTTCTGCCGCCTAACACTGTCAGGGAAATACTTCTTGTAGAAAGCCTCCCGAAATTGTCTCCATGTTATGGGTCCCTGATCCTCCAAAAGTCTCCTAGTCATACGCCACCAATGATCTGCCTCTTTATCTAACATAAAAGCTGCATAAGAGGCTTTTTGCTCCTCAGAGCAACCTATCACACCAAAGAATTTCTCCATCTTAAGGATCCAAGCCTCTGCCTCTGTGGGATCTGTAGCACCAGAAAAGTAAGGAGGACCCAATTTCTTGAAGTCATCAAAAGAGCTACCCCTAGAAGATGAAGACTGTCCCTGAACATTAGTCCCAGCAGCTCGAGCTTGGCGTTCAACTAAACTAGCTAGTGTCCCAAGATACCTATAGATTCCTTCTGCACTCACAGGAGGCAAACCCTCAACTGGAGGTATATCATCATTAGCCTGACTGTTTTGTGAAGAAGCTGCTCTTCTTGGTGGCATGATGTCCTAAAATGATAAGACATAACTAAATTAGTCACTAAAGAACCAATTAGAAAATTTCCAAATAAAGAAGAATTGGAATTTATACTAAATGAAACTAAAACTTAAACAAATGCGTCACTCATCTATCCCCAATCTAAACCAATTCAAATTCCCATCAAGATCAAAACCTAGTGCTCTGATACCACTCTGTCACGCCCCAAGACCCACTCCAAGGGCGTGACGGTCATTTCACACCTCAAACCCGAAGGCTTAAAGTATAATCTGACCCAAACAATCATATTGTAACTGGATGTTACCAATTACCAAATACCTATTCAGAGTAGCAGAACAAAATCTAAAATCCTCAAATTCAATTTCCAAATAACTTCCAAATATCAAATGATCCAAATGAACATAACTAACAGTTTAAACAAAATCCAACATAAAATCCTAAGTCAAATTCTAATGATGACTATTCCTCAGCCTAGCCATCACTCCTCACCCGAACTAAGAGTACCTGAAAAATTTTCAACAATTGGGAATGAGCTCACAGCCCAATAAGGAATATTAATGCAATTTATGGATCAAATATTTTCATTTCAAATAGGAGATATCATTTTTTTTTTCATCAAATATTAGAGTTTCAACAATACTAATATATTCAAAATTCAACCAACCATTTTCATATCAAATTCAAACACTTTCACATAAGATTCAATCAAATCCATTCAATTTTCATTACTCTGGTTATCAAATATCAAATGCCCAGTTAAGTGGGACTTTTCAAATGGGTGGCTAGTCTCAAATTGTTACTGGTGGACGGAACCAAACACTACTAGTACTAGTAACCTCTAACCAAACTCCTAGAGGCTGGGGTCCAAATCAATTACATTCCCACCATGAAATGTAAAGGTCAACTATTATATCCCATTGACAGGGCCGAATAGTCAACTATTATATCCCGTTGACAAGGGCCAAATAAACCAGAGTGATGTTTTTGTTCAAGTGTTCAAATTTACACAACATAATATCTCCATATTTTGTGTCATAAATAAAACAAAATATTCCAACATAATATTTAGTGCAAAACAGTTTGATCCATGCATGGTAACAAAATATCATTTCTTTTCCACAATTCAAAATAACATATAAAATAATTTAATTTTATAAATATTGCATTAACTTCCCTTACCTCAAAATATGCAAAGACCTTGAAGGAAAAATAACCCTGAAAAGTCTACTCCTCACCTAACACAATAAAAAAAACCACTATTACTATTTAACTCAAAATATAAATCTGATAATCCTAAAAATTTCTAAATGTTAAGATTAATATTTTTGATTAACAAAGTAATAATTTAATTACTCTATTCCTTATTTAATTAAAATTAATAAATTCTCAATTTGTTTCTAATAACACATTACTAATTTAATTAAATTACAATTTTATTTCATTATAAAATTCTATATATATAATATATATATATATATATATATATATTGCTAAATCTCTCATTCTATTTATTACGAAAAGACCATTATTACTATTATCTTATTTATTAATCTAAAACTAAATATTATTATTACTCTTTTTTTTTTTTAATTATCCAATTGAATAGTTACCCAACCATTACTCATCTCGGGTACACACCAAAAAGCAAGTTTTTTTTTTTCTTTTGTTTTGTTCCATGCTTCCAGTAGCACAGTACACGTACGCCCTTTTTTTTTCTTTTTTTTTTATAAATAAAATTAACCCTAACCTAAAATCAAAACCTTCCAAGGAATTTTTTTTTTTTCCATCTAATAAAATTTAAGATCTCCCAAAATCAAAATCTTAAATTTTCACTATTTGATATTAAAACGAATTTAAAAAAAATAATCTAACCCTAATCTAGATTTGGGGTTTTCCAAAAAAATATATCTAATGTGCTTGAAATTAACTAATAAATCTAAAATAATAATCTAGAGGTTAGAAACTTACCTATAGAGGTTTGTTCTTCAAACCTTGAAATCTGACCTCAACTTCACGTTCTCTGGAAACTCTCTGCGAACAGGAATACGATTCAAAAAAGAACAGGAAGAAGAGAATTTTCTATTTATACCTAGGGTATTATTCGTAAAATTACCCTTTTACCCCTCTTCCTTTTTATTAAATTAATTAATTAACTAAATTAATTATTATTAGTAATTTCCTAAATTACCCTTAAAAGAAAATGCTTGGGCGTTACAGTTTTTGGGCGGCCAAATGGGACGGAAAGAAGAGGGAGCAGAGAGCTAATTGAAGCTACAGGGAGGAGGACGGCTGGAGCAGGGGGCGAGTAGCAGCATGGCATGAAAAGAAAGAGTGGGCAAGAGAAAAAGGGGGCAGTAGCGAAGGGGGATTTTTCCGGGAGGAAAATTCGGAGAGTGGGTGTTGGGTTTATGTGGCAACTGAGGGATTTTAGAAATGAGGAAAAAAAAAGAAGAGAAGTGAGCTGAAATTTGAGAGTGGTGTTTGAAAACGGAGCAAGAGGCACAACTGAACAAAAAGGAAAAAAAAAAAAAAAAAGTTGGTAGAGAGGATTATCGGGAGAGAGAAACGCAACTGAGGGAACCGAGAGAAGTTGAACAAAAAAAGACTAAAGAGTGTGGTCAACACCCTGTTCTGATGCCAATCTTGATCTTTCTCTCCAAATTTCGCCGGCGGCGATCTCTCATAATCTCTGGTCTGTCAATCTCATTATTTTGTAGGGATTTCGAAATTAGGCATCAGCATGTTGAGTTTTTTTTTTTTTTTTTTTTGGTATTGATTGTTGAAGAAATTGGGGATCTTTATTTGATTGTCGTTAAAGTTTAGAAAAGAAAAAGAAAATTTCTTTGGGATATTGCAATGCTTTTCAGGATTATTTAGGTTGATGATGCAATTTTTAGTGGCTCCAAAATTTCTGCAGCTTGGTTGTTAATTTGGAGACACATTTGTTGTGTTATTGTAGTAATGGAATGTTTCGAGCTTATAGGGGTTAGCGTTCATGGCGACCTTGGTCTGCCAACTCCACCCAGTTCAAAAGCCCCCCTCCAAAACTGCTCAAAATGAGAAATTCCACCCATCCCATGAACCCAGGAATGCCCAACTTCGCCTTTGTAAAAAAAAAAAAAAAACAGAGGGGCGGAAAAGGTGTTCAGTTACGTGATTAATAGTGGGTTTAATTTAGATGAGTATTTGATGAACATGTTTTTTTTTTTTTTTATGCATGTAAAATATGGGATGATGACTGATGCACATAGATTGTTTGATGAAATGCCGGAGAAGACTACAGTAGGATGGAATTCCATCATTGTGGGTTATGCACTTCATGGTTATAACGGGAAGCATTGAGTGTGTATTATGGAACGTGGGGACCACACATAGCCACTTTCCTATGTTCATTTCCAAAGTCCACTTGATTCTCTTATTCATTCATTTTCATGCCTACTTCCAAAAATGGATTTTTAAAAATTGTGTTTTCAAATGATTTTTTAATTCTTCAATCTTTCTTTCTTTATTTTTAAAATAAATCCAATTTTTAATAAATCATTTGCCATCATATACAGGCTTTGTTGAGGTCAAGGATGAAAATATCGGTAATCACGGATATATCGGATATATCGACAGATATTCTGGAAAAAAATATCGGTAGACTTAAAATTATTAAAAACTCATGGAAATACAAGGAAAATCTCATAATAATATAATTAGAAGTATAATTGATATTTTAAAGTTGTTTTATTGAAAATTTTGATATATATATATATATATATATATATATATATATGATATAATTTGAGATATTAAATGTAATTATATCATGTCGATTGATAAGAAATGTTAATTTTGTCATTGTTCTCATTATAAAGTCACATAAAATATTTTATTTCATTAAATATCAATAATTTCTACACATTAAATTCATTAAATAAACATATTTCATATTCAAAATATACTAGTTCATATTAATTAAATTAATTAAATAATTTAGCATGTTAATTAAATAATTTAGCTAAGTTACCTAGTTTAATTTAATTCTAAATGTGAAAATAAATCACAGATAATCATCTAAAATAACACATATCAATTTATAATTAAATAATCAAATTAACCTAAGTTAATTCAATAAAAATATAAAAATTAATTACAATTGAATGTAAAAATAGCATTAAATCATCCATATTGCAAACATACTAATTAATTGAAAATATATGAATTAATTACAATTGCAAACAAAATTAATTATAATTTAAAACAAATATAACTTAAAATGATTAAATAATTAAGCAACCTTAATAAAAATTGGAGTAATGAGAGAGCAAATGAAGAATGAAAGCAAAAATGGATGAAATAGATGAAATTTGGGTTATTTATAAAATTGGTCAAGCCTATTGTCTTTTCTCGAAATGCATGCCACCCTCAGTGTTTGACCCTCTTAATTCTTCATATTTTAACGTTAAAAATTTAATTTTTATAAAAATTCTATTCCCAAATATTTTTCCAAAATTCATATTTTTTTTAATTTAATTTTCAAGAAAAACCCAATTCTCAAACAATTTTCCAAAATTCCCATTTTCATAATTTCCATTTTAAAATTCAATTTTTAAAACCTCAATTCTCAAATGATTTTTAAAATTCTAATTTCTTTCAAATTTAATTTCCAATTTCCAAAATTCCAATTTTCACATTTACTTATTTAATCATTATTATGTTCATTATTATCATTATTATTTTTATTAATTTATTTACTTTTAAAATTTCATCTTTAAATAATTCTTCAAAATTTCGATTACCAAATTTAATTTACAATTTCCAAAATTCCAATTTTCACATTTACTTTATTTAATCATTATTATTTTCATTATTATCAGTATTATTTTTATTAATTTATTTACTTTTAGATTTTCATCTTTAAATAATTCTTCAAAATTTCGATTACCAAATTTAATTTCCAATTTTCAAAATTCCAATTTTTACATTTACTTATTTAATCATTATTATTTTCGTTATTATCATTATTATTTTCATTAATTTATTTACTTTTGAAATTCTATCTTTAAATAATTCTTCAAAATTTCGATTACCAAATTTAATTTCCAATTTCCAAAATTCCAATTTTCACATTTACTTATTTAATCATTATTATTTTTATTAATTTATTTACTTTTAAAATTCCATCTTTAAATAATTCTTCAAATTTCGATTTCCAAAATTTCAATTTTCACATTTACTTATTTAATTATTATTATTTTATTAATTTATTTAATTTTAAAATTTCATCTTTAAATAATTCTTCAAAATTTCGGTTTCCAAATTTAATTTCCAATTTCCAAAATTTCAATTTTCACATTTACTTATTTAATCATTATTATTTTTATTAATTTATTTACTTTTAAAATTCCATCTTTAAATAATTCTTCAAAATTTCGATTTCCAAATTTAATTTCCAATTTCCAAAATTCCAATTTTCACAATTATTTTATTATTATTATTATTATTATTATTATTATTATTATTATTTATTAAAAAAAATGTCATCTTCAAATGATTTCCAAGATTCCAATTTCCATAATTTAATTTTCAAAACTTCGATTTCTTACAAAATCAGTTTTCAAAACTTCAATTCAAATTTAATCTTCAAATTTCCAATTTTCAAAATCCCGATTTCTTTCAAATTTAATTTCCAAAACTCTAATTTTCAAATGATTTTTTAAATTCCAATTTTTTTCAAATTTAATTCCCGAAATTTCAATTCTTAAATTTAATTTTTAAAACGCCAATTTTTGTATCATTTTTGAGCTTTCAATTTTTGAATAAATTTTGAAATTTTAGTTTTCTTTCAAATAATTTTAATTTCTCTTCAGTTTTCAAATATTTCTTTAATTCTACTACTTTTCATCATTCATTAGGGTTTTAAATCGCTAAAAATTCCGTTTTTAAATAAACTTGCTACCTTTCTTTTAGGTAAGCACTTTTCTCAAATTTCCTTTAATTTTAAAATAATTTTTTTGTTTTCCTTGATTTTTAATAAGCACGAATGAATTTTCGTAACTCCAAAAACAATAGAATCCATGAGATTAATTCGTGCGAAATCAATTGGGCTTTGGTGGGGGCCCTACATATGAGTTTTCTCTTCTGATTAACAGTTGTTATGCTTAATAAGTATCACTCGATCCTTGCCCTCCTCTTTGATGTGCATGTAATGATCTTATACTTGAGCTAACCCTATTTCCATGATAGCGCACTACTAATTGCTGCTAAGGTACGATCTCATTCCTCACTTCACTTATTCTTATGCATGATTCACTTTATTATTTAATTATTTCATTTTGGTATCCATAATTAATTAGTTAATTGTCACAATTCCCTTAATTTGTTTAGCAAAGATTGTATGTATACGGGCTTAGAGGGGTGCTACGGCTCACCACCATACTTTCCCAATAGGAAACCTGACCCCCGGACCGAGACTCGGTTTTTCACAGACTTGTTTTTCCTTCAAGAGTCACACTTAGGGTTTTTCTTTCTTATTTTGTTTTTCCCTTAAACAATAAAATAAAAATAAGCGGCGTTTCCAATTCTTTTAAAAAAAAAATCATATTTTTCACCAAACAAATACAAAAAATGAGTTTCACCATTGAGTGAAAGCGCATGCGTGAAATACAGGGTCCATAAAATGACGACTCCACTAGGGACATTTTGAGGATCAAACTTGAACATAAGTTAAGGCAAATGTGGCATTTGATTAGTCGGTTGATGGATACCTTCTCTTTGTGTTTTTCTATGATTGAGTATTCATAGCACATTGAGAGTTTTGATATGACTATTTTCCATGCCTGATTGTTATATCCATTTGGGACATTGACATGTTAATGATATTGATTGATTATCTTGCTTGTTTTAGTGTATCGAATCTGCTCTTGCCATGATTATCTTGCTCACTTTGACATGCGTGTTCACTTTGTTGTATATCATGTTTGTCTTAGTGTTGATTCTCTTGCTTGTATATTATCTTGATCATCTTGGAGCATGTTATCCTTGCTATATATCCATCTCGATTATCATACTTCCTGTCTAGCTTGTGTGTAGATTTGGATGATATATACATGTGTTTTGCATGACTGGATGTTGCGTGACTTCTCTCTTTCCGTGTGATTGCATGAGTTGTTTGTCTATGTGGGACACACACCTATCCTCTTATCTCCAAGTTCCTAGTCTCGGTCAAACTAGTTTCCCTTGATCTCGTATTTGATATGAGACTCGTTGCTTTGTTTGCTCTTCAACCGAGCTAGTGATTAGGAGTAGCGTCTAGCGATGGGTTATATCTATGTTTGGGAGCATTTTGGAGGTGGCTGACACATTGATGTTGATTGGAGTCCGACCTTTGAAGACTTGTATAGCCCAGAGCTAAATTTTATGGATATTTGTGTGATCAATTGTTTCTTTTTTTCTACTTTAGCTTCATAGGATTTTCGAATGCACCTACACCACTCACTGTGCACTTTAGTCGGCTATTGAGTGCTGAGAATTATGAAAGCTTTCACCATAGAAAACCCCTTGGGATGTCAAGGTAATGCATGTGTGGAGGTGATGACCACCTTGCATGGAAGCGCCCTGTCTTTTCGGAGGTGTGCAGAGGGTTGCATACCGTCGGGGGGTACGATCGCTTCTGCTAGGGATCCTTTAAAGTCCACCTATCTTCTTTTTAGAGCCACCTTAACCTTGTAGGTTGAGCCTTAAATCCTTCGATCAGGATTTCATTTCCTACAGGTGGGTACATCTGTGGGCCTTTAGAGCAGAGTCAATAGTGATAGGTTTAGTTACCCTCATAGTAGTCTCTTGTATATTTGCTCAAAATTGGATATCAGTTTGATTACTTCTAGGTTGCCTTTCAGCATATTTGATAGACATTCCTTATAGAGTTTCCCCTACACCGTATCTTATATAATATTTCCACTATTGTAAGAATATTGATACGTTCAGTCTGGATTTAGCTTCTTCGATTGGAGTTAAAGGTAGATTGATTAGAGTATCAGACCAGTCAGACCAAAGATCATATCAGAGGGATATGGATTCGTAGGTGGTTACCGTCGATCAGTTTGCCTCGGCCATGGCTTTGATTCAGGATGTTATAGCTAGCCTCGGCCAGAAGATAGATGGGCAGCAGACCTAGTAGGTCCCGCCTCAGGATGGCGCACAATATGACCTTATAGTACCACCACCCCCTCCACCTAGTCAGTCAGCACCACAGGCTATACCTTTCACTCTACATAATGAGATCGAGGTTGCCCCGCCTCCTGTCACCGTGTCTACCCCAACCTTAGAAGACCCACATACACGTATGGATAAACTTGAGCAGAGGTTGAGGTAGATAAGGGCTTCAAACGAAGCTAATTACTTGGGAGGATTTTGATGAGCACCAGTGGCCGATTTATCGGCCAAGTTTAGGATGCCTAAGATTGAGATATACACGGTCATTAGCTATCCCTGCATCCATTTGAGACTTTATAGTACGATTATGAAAGCCCATGGACTGGATGAGACCCAGATGGTTATGTTTTTCCTTATGTCCTTGAGTGGTGCGGCACAATGTTGGTTTGCTTCATTGGATGTATCATACCGCCGGACTTGAGATGATTTGACCTAGGAGTTTTTGAGACAGTTTGCATTTAACACTGTCATTGATGTTTCGATGAGAGAGTTAGACGCTTTGAGGCAAAGGCCAGAGGCCAGATGATCATGAGGAGCTTGCAGCCTCAATTTGCTAGGCACTTGATGGGATTCCCTCATACAGATTTTGGATCTTTGGTATAGGCCTTATGCGGTATAGAGGAGGGCATAACTAGAGGATTATGGTCCAAGTCTTTCCCTACTAACTTTAAGGGGAAGAGGCCTTTAGGAAGACATAGACCAGGAGATGTGGGTGTTATCAATTCAGCAGGGTTGAGGCCTCCTAGACACTATCAAACAATTGGCAGACTTCTGGATTCCATTACCCACCACCACCTCGTGTGTAATATATGCCACGAGCACCTTATCAGCCGCATGATTAGGCTTACTTGTCTTCCACATTAGCACTGCCTTATTATGTCACACAGGACACAAAGAGACCTTCAACTTCCTATCCTACTCCAATACAGCCATGCTACACAGCACAGTTTGCGGCAAGACCCTTAGCTTCCTATCCCAGACCTAGAGCTCCACAAACTTCCTCTCCTTTTGTTTTGAGGACGTAGAGACAATTTTCATAGTTGGGTATGTCATTGAGCCAGACTCTTCGAAAGTTCGCAGAGGCTGGGTTATTGACAACTCTCACTCCTAGGCCATTGCCTTAGCCCGTTCCGCCACAATTCAGGATTGATTTACATTGTGCATACCATCAAGAGCCAGGACATGAGATTGACCATTGTACTACTTTGAGGCAGGCCATCCAGGATTTGATTGATTAGGGAGTGGTTCACTTGGGTCAGCCAAGTGTAACCACCAACCCGTTACTGACCCATACTACACATGAGGTTCCCCCTTGGGCCGATGACATACATTCCATTGACTTTGCCAAGCCTGATGATCGCATTCACATGCTGAGTTGGGATTATTACGAGCCAGAGTCCATAGTGGTAGATGAAAGCTATGAGGTTGATGAAGTGATCCCAAACTCACAGGCATTTGTGCCATTTAGACTGGTCCCTGACACGTCACCATTGCAGTCGACCACGGTTGGGTCGTTGATCCACCCATGCTATAACATTTAGTCTCCATTTATATTGAGTCAAGATCCTGATGAGATGGTTGCACAGGATGTTCAGTATGTCATTCGTGGAGGGAGAGTGGTACGACAGCAACCTCCCACATTTGCTAGACTTTTAAAGAGCGATGTCACTCGAGAGGAGACCAAACGAGAGGACAACGAGATTTTGAGGCAGCTCCAGAGCACTCAGGCTAGCATCTCCATTTTGAGTCTTTGGCATCATCTACCTTTCACCGGGAGACACTAGTCTGAGCATTGAGTCAGATACGAGTTGAGACATCCACCTCTTCTAAGGGATTAATCCACATGTTGACAACTGACAGGGCCACATGCATTGTCTTCTTCACTGATGATCTACCCCCTAGAGGTTCTGACCATACTCTACCTTTTTACATTTTTGTTGGTTGTTTTGGGCATCGAGTTCCATCCGTCCTTCTGGACAATGGCTCTGCCCTGAACGTTTGCTCGCTAGCTATAACAGTCGCTCTCGGCTTCGGACCTTTAGATTTTAAGCCATCTTCCCAAACAGTTCGAGCCTATGAAAATACACGCAGAGAGATTTTGGGTACATTGACGTTGGACTTGCAAATACGCCCGATCACATTTTCTGCTTTATTTCAAGTTTTGAGGATTCCTACATCCTTTAACCTGTTATTGGGTCGGCCTTGGATCCATAGAGTCGGAGCTATACCATCTTCCCTTCATCAAAAGGTGAAGTTCATACATGAGTGCATAGTCATTACTATACAGTTTACTGGAGACTCTTATTCTACTTTGAGCCAGTATTGGAGATTAGTCATGGCGACGACGACGACCTATTTCTGACTGGCTTCACCTTTGATGAGATACAGACTGTGGAGGTTAAGCAGTTCTGTAGAGATCACGTGGCGTCTTCCTTTAATGAGCATGGTAGTACAGTGGTTTTGAAGATGATGAGGTTTATGTCTTTCTTGCCTAGCTTGGGTCTAAGATGTTGTCAGCATAGCTCTGGAGAGTTTATTACCGCAGTTGATCATGATACTCCTTTCGGGCTCTGTTTCATCCCTATTGAGGTCGATTATCGATATATGGCGTGATTGCGCAAGAAGAGGGTGAGGGCCTAATTGACTCACACATCCTTTGACTATCCCATTCACCCATACATCGTGAGCTTGGCGGACTACTTTGTGAGGGCATCGAAGCTACAGGTGCCTTTAGATGAGGTCATTGGGGGATTCAGCACTGCTCAGAAAGCCAAGCTCCAACGCCTTGTCCATCAGCTGTGGTTGAGTGATGGAGCTCTTAGCACTTCGACGTCGGCATTGGCCACCCCATCATCTCCAGATTGTATGAGCCTTATGACGTTCTATTTCTCGTATGAGAACAATGAGCACAGGACATTTGCCGAGATTTGAGACATAGTGGATGGAGTTGTTCCGCACGACGAGTACACTGATGAGATGCTCACGATGAGTGTGAGCCAGATCGATAAGATAGTTCAACTTGAGCTTGCTTCACCATTCGATCTATTCGGGGTGTCCGCCATCGAGGTTGCCGAGGAGATCCAAACTGCTCTAGCTTCAGGGTTTCTAGATGATGTTATAGTCTTTCATTTGATGTTTTATCTGGATTTGTCACCCGTCCTGACAATGTTCATGACTCTTTGTTTATGGATTTGAACATTTTTTTAGTATCTCTCTTATGATATCACTTTATAATCAGATTTTGAAGGCTCTAGAGGACATGGAGAAGACATCTTTCATTACCAAATGGGGTACTTATTGCTACAGAGTGATGCCATTTGGGTTGAAGAATGCATTAGCTACCTACCAGAGAGTAGCGACCACCATTTTCCATAATATGATGCACCAATATGTCGAGGTTTATGTGGATGACATGATAGAGAAATCCCGAGATAGAGCAGATCACCTGGCAATTTTGGAGAGGTTCTTTGAGAGGATCAGACAATTCAGATTGAGATTGAATCCTAAGAAGTGCACTTTTGGAGTGACTTCTAGGAAACTACTGGGATACATGGTTAGCGAGAAAGACATAGAAGTAGATCCATATAAGATCAAAGTCATCTTTGACATGCCTATGCCAAGGACTGAGAGAGAGATCAGAGGTTTCTTGGGTAAACTTTAGTACATCAGTAGATTCATCACTAGATTGACAGATATCTATGGGCCCATTTTCCGATTCTTGAGGAAGAGTCAACCTACTGTTTGGGATGATTAGTGCCAACGCGCAATCGAGATGATCAAGGAGTATTTGTTATCGCCTCCAGTTCTGGTGCCTTTTACACCAGGTCGTCCCTTACTCTTATACTTATTAGTTTCAGATATAGCTTTGGGATGCATGTTGGCATTGGTTTGGGCTACTCGGAGATTGAAACATTACATGACAGAGTATTAAGTGCACTTGATATCTTGTTTAGACCCTTTGAGATATTTGTTTGATAGGCCTACTCTGATTGGTTGACTTATGAGATGGTTGGTACTCCTGACTGAATTCGATATTCATTATGTCACTCAGAAGTTTATCAAAGTGAGCATTGTTGTGGATCACTTTGCCTCATTACCAGTTTTTGATAATCTCGTTTAGTCTTTTCTAAAAATCAAAATTTTCACCAAATAAAAAAAAAAAAAAATGAATCACGCCATCGAGTGGGAACATATAGAGCAAAATACGAGGTCCATAATAACATAAATATGCAAAGTGAAATCCATATGGAACACATCTTTGAAACAAATATGCTCTAATAAAAAGATGAATTTACTTTATATGTTGAACTTCTATTTTAAAACCACAAAATCAATATTTTACACTGAATTTATCCTTTGAAAACATGACTTTAATATCTTTACAAAAAAGGTCATTTAATTTTTATTTTTTTTTATATACAACTCAGTTTTTTGTTTTACATATAAAAATCAATTTACTTTAAATTCATGTTGTTGAACTTTATTTTTGAAAAAACGAGTTCTATATAAAAAAACAATTTATTTAAGTTTTTTTTCTCAATGTGAGCCTAGTATTTTTATATTGAACATGTCTTTTAAAAATATAATATTTTTTCATTAAACTTAGGTGCTATTTGTTATATGACTAAATAGAAAAAGTTAAAAAATTATTTTTTCTTATTTAATTAAAAAATAATTTATTGATATCAACCAATATAATTAAAATACATTTATTATCAATAGATTCAATTTAATTGTTTTAGTTGATATCAATAAATTACTTTTAATTTAATAATTTTTTTTTAAAATTTTTTCTATTTAGTTAAAAAATAAACATCACCTTACTTTTTAATTAGATGAACTCAAATTAATTTTTTAATATAGAATTTACTTTTTCAGGGTTATTTTAAACTAAAATCATTTTATTCATAAAAATGAGTTTTACATAGTAGGTTTTATGGAATTCTTAATATTTTGATAATTACCATAGCTTAATGATATTTTTTCTGACAGAAAAAAAAAAAAAAAGGAAAAAACCCTCCCAAAATGTGGCCTTCAAGGATACAAAATGCTCGAGGGTTCAACAATTCGTCACTAAAATTTTTTTAAAAAGAAAAAGAAAAAGGGAAAGTCCAATAGCACCAAGAGTAGGTGCTCCCACCACGCGTACAATTAAGAAACCTCGCCTATCAAAGTTTTCGTGCATTAGCCTCATTGTATAAGTTCCATCAGGAAATAATCACAAAAGCGACCAGAAAACGGATGGTCTTGTTAAATATTGTCTTTTCTCGCTCTGGGAAGTTTCCAGTCTTCTCTTTCCTTCATTTTTCTGCTATACGCTTTGTTTGGATTCTGAGAAAATTCGACGACTAGGGTTTCTTGCGAGTTGCGATTCCACTTCTTCACAACCACTCAAAGGATTCCTCTCTTGCAAATGGGATTGTGGGATTCCATTTTTGATTGGCTCCGGAGGTAAGCATTTTATTGTTTATTGTTTATTTTTTATTTATTTTATTTATTTTTTATTTTTCTTTTTTCTCATTTTTCAAATTTTGTTGCATTTGTAATTCTTGGAATCTGGGCAAGATGGTTCTATTTGGTTGCCAATAAAATTGACCGAGAGGAAATTTCCTAACTGTGGCATCTTCTGCTAGCTAATGCTTGATACTTCATTGCTCATTTTCTTTTGACGTAATGTTAGATGCTGAAAAGGGGTTTCGGTTCAGGACCAGCCTATATTATATGACAAACCAAATGAATTTTTTTTAGTAGTGCAATGGGTACACATGAGAACATGTTTATACATATATCCATATAAGCAGTTGTTGTATGTTATTTTACTTTCTACTACTTTTATGGTCCTATATCGCACAAAATCCATTGCATCGAGAGTTCTGAAGAACAAAGTTGCTATCCTTTTTGGGACTATGTAAATGAGGATTCAAGGGCCTCTTTCCAAACTGTTTTGAAAACAGTTTTCTAATTCTCCAAAAAAAAAAAAGATAAAAAAATGGAAAACACTTTTAACAATTAAAAAATAGAAAACTTGTTTTCAAAAAACATCTTTTAATTATTTTTGGTTGTTTTCTTTTAGGGTTATTTTAAAAAATTATTATACAAATATGGAGAATGATTAAAAAAACACAATATATAAGAGTTATTTTTAAAATATATTTAAAAATATGGAAATAAGTTAAAAAAATTTAGGTTCTTAAGCAAACATTTGTTCTAGAAAACATCATAGAACAGTTTTCAAAAATTGTTCTCGAAAACTGTTTTAAAAAACAGTTATCAAATATGACCCAACTATCCCTAATAATTTGTTCTATTCAGTTAATAGTTTGATCATAATTGGGTCTATAAGCCTTTCACGTTCACACTATATTTATGGAGTGGTGATGGATCTCCATCATCTTGCTTTGGTGGTCTTTTTTCCAGACCTAGCAACTAGGAGGCAGATATTCTGGCTGAGATAGGTGCCTTGGTTTTGGACTTTTATAATTTCGAGCTCTCTTACTCTCTTGTCAGACCCAATAATTTTTAAAAAATAATAATAATAATTTAATTAATGAGAAGGTGTGAAATGTAAGAAGAGAGGCGAAAAACTGATGCTCTATTCTCAAAACTTGAATAAAGCTTTTCTTGGTGTTTATTTTTATGGTTCAAGAATACATGACAAGAGTCTAAAAGATAGTTACAATTTGTTCTTATGGTCTAACTGAACCTAACAATTCTGACAGCTAATCTTTACATAATTGCATTTTAACTATTAACCATTGAGCTAGTCATCATCCTACATTCCCCTGTAAGCTTAGGGGCCAAGGATGCACCATAATCTTAGCTCTAAGAGTGAGAAACCTTTTATGGATGAAGGCTTAGTCATGATTTCAACATGTTGGTTTTCTAAGGGAACAAATTAAACTTATAGAGATTTAGTAAGGGTACATTGGCGTACAAAGTAATGAAGAGGAAAAATAAAAGGAGAGAAAGATTGAAGAAAAATGCGGAGAAAAGAAAATAAAGAGGAAAAACGAAAGGAAGAAAAATTGAAGGAAAATAAAAAATAAATATAAGGTCAATAAATTATCTTTACATGGTTCTTTAAATTTGTTTCACTTATTTTTCCCTTTTTATAGGTTTATTTTAGTTATGTTAGTTGATATCAACTTGTTATTTTTAACTGGATAAAAAAACCCAAATATTTTGGCTTTTTCTATTTAGAGAAAAAACAAACACTATTTAAGTTTCTAACTAATTTTAATTATATTTTATTTTCTTTTATATTTTTTTTTTGACAGTGAAACCAAATATGAGAAAATCATTTTTCTTATCATTTTTTTTTCCTTGATACTTTCCAGGAACGAAACATAGCTATAATTCATTAACCTCTAGAAGTAGACAGATTTATACTCATAATTTGTTCCAAATCCCATATTACAGCCTCAATAAAATCCTAGTCCCTAGTTTTTTTCATAAGGTACCTATACCACCACAACCAGAAATCCCTAACTAGAATCTATATCTAAGTTGGTTTAAGAATATTTAAGTGCAAAAAAGACAAGCTAGTGTCAAAAATGTGAATATTAGTTATCAATCATAAAAATATTCGATGATATTCAATTCAAACACAAACAAGTATGCACATCTTTCTTACTCTCCCTCGATACAATCAAATAAACACCCTATTACCTCTACTCTTCTTATCCTAATTTAAAAATAGCACATGTAATGTGGGAGCTGTATGAAAGGTATGTGATGGAAAAGAAGAAAAAATTTTAAGGCAGCAATACCATATCCATAGTAAAAACTTTATGTTCTTTGGAAAGTGAAATGATTATCCACATAAAAATACTTAAGAACAAAATGACACAAGTTTTTCTTCTCTCCCTTCCTCAAAAGTTACTCTCTCCCATCCAGTCAAGAAATTAGTGAACCTATGAGAGATATTTATGATTAGTTTCTTTCTCTTCTCTTTGTATAATATGTATTTATCATGTGTCCTACATGTATGTTGCTCTATATTTAAGATAAGATACATACATATGATTTGTGTAATGTTTCATATAAAAGAATTGTATTTGCTCATTATATTTTATCATCTATAATATTTTTAGATGGTGAATGGAACGGTACTGTGTTGTTCTTTTCTTTGGACTATTGATGAACTCTTGTGTTTTGAGGTTAATGCAATATAAAGAAGTAGCTTTAGCTTATATGCAGAAAATCAAGAAGGGAAAGATGGTAAAATAATCCTCTAGCTTCTTTTTAATTCTAAAAACTGATAAGAGTGAGATTGTTAGGTGCTGATATGGCATCATTATTTCTAGATTTTATTAAGAGTTAGTTAGGCTTGTTAGAGAGTGAGCTAGATTTGTTTGTTTGTTGATGAGATAGTTGCATGGTTATTAGAATTTGTTACAAAAGGGATGGTGATAATCCAGATCTATACAAAAGATTTATCTATTGGGAACATTTAGTATAAAAGAGAAGTAAATGTAACATTCAACTCAGGTTTTTTCTTTCTTTCCTTTTTTTTCTTTTTCAGAATTACAATATTAAATTTCCAAATCCAGAAACAGAAACTCTCATAAGATATCTCTCTTTCTCCTACATTTTCTCCCATTGTTTTTCCTGTTTAAATGCTCCACTTCCTGGCTAGGAACACTGAATTTCTTTTCAAACATTCTTGCACAGCAACGTAACATTTTTAGCCACTTTTTGGCATCAAGTGTAAAGAATTTTTGTCTGTATCCTATTAGTGTAGTTTCTTCATATTCTTCTACAAATTTTCAGTTATCTGTCAGTGTAAAAGCAAAAAAAAAAAAAAATGTTTTAATTGACTACTAAGTACTTTAAGGACCATGACTATGCATATAGATTTTAGTGTTTATAAGAGCTATTTTATTTAAACTTTAAAATCTAACTTCTAGATGCTTATTTTACATTTTGGACACTTAGTAAATTGCTTGGTTATGCTCTATGCCAAAGACGCTAGTAGGTGGCTGTATGTCACAAAATTCGATTTAAGCAATTTGGAATTTACAAATGAAAAGGGCGGCGTGTATGTGTCCTTAATTGTTTTGTCTCTTGATTTCAGCTTCCATGATTTGTATTTGTTGTGCAGTTTTTGGCTTGATGTCACATCCTTCTCTGCATAATTTATTAGTGATCTCATTATTCTTATTCTAGAAAATTGTTTTATTTAATCCTAGAAATATGGAGAATAGAAGCAGAAAACTGTTTCATATACAACATGGGGTTATGATAGATATTTTTATTTTTTCAGAAAGTGAATGGAATTCTTCCATTTTATTTTTGTGTCTTCTAATTTAGAATGGTGGCCCAACATTTGTGGGTGGGACTCTATGCGTTATAGGGTTTGTGTGATGATTTTTTCCCCATATTTAGTTAATGGAGTTTTGATATGCTTCTACAGATTTCTAGCATTTAAAATAAAATGTAAGAAAAATAAAATTTTTCAATCAACTAGTAACTACGTATAAGGACCATCGTTATGGACACTTAAAGCATAGTTTAAGGAGTTACTTAACCTGTCTTTTCAAGTAATTGCTTCAAACTATTCATTATTTATCCCTTTTTTATACTTAATAAAATAAATATGATTACATGCCATGCAAAAGTTGCTAGCTCACTGGTTTTGTCTCACAAAATTCCACTTAAAGCAATTTGGAACTTCCACGTGAAGCAAACATGACACAAATATAGGGAATCCTGGATCACTCCATTTCCTATACTTAGATCAGGTTAGGTGCATGCGAAAATTTTCTAAACCTCTAGATCCTAAGCAATGGAAGCAAAGCAAGCAATTATAACAAAACACATCTAGATTAAAGTGCAATAGAATACAATACTTCAATTTGGATGTTACCAAATCAAATCCACACGATGAAGTTGAAGCTTGAAGTATCCGGAGGTCACCTAAGATCTTCCGTCCGATGTCTCTAACTCGATCTTGGCACTCCAAAGGTGGATCTTTGGAAAGGGGAAGGCTATGGATCTCTTCTCTTTGGAGGTAGAAGATGACTAACTTGAAAACCTTAACCCCTAAGGGGGTATTTATAAGGTTCCCTAACTGGGCTTAAGTGACTTAAGCCCACCAAGGCTTGAATCACTTAAACTAACCTAAAATGGGTCTAAATTGATTAATTAATCTCAGAGGGTACTCTAATTAATCAATTAGTCCAATTCCAAAACCTTTTTCATTAACTTATGTGCAACCTCTCGTAATTGCCAAAATGCCTTTATACACAAAAGTGAACCTAGAGCCAATCCAACACTCGGAGACCATGCCATCAAGGTATATGAGCTTGAATGGAGACCATTAGAACCCATAGGAGTATTGGTTCCCTCACAATCCCATTATGAAGTTGATTCAACATCTCACTACAAAAAATCAACTACACTCCAATACCTTATGTAAATAATAACAAGACCAAGGTCGGGTTCATGACCTACCATCTACTGCATGTAGACTCCCTATGAACTGGTGTCCGTAATCTAACAAGGTAGTGTTATCACCTATCAAGATTATCTCTCTTATCTTTGAGTTATAGATCGTCTTTATCATTTGATCAATTTACATACTCTAACTCCAAGGTGAATATGTCAATTTTCCACTAAAGGAAATGTTATGACCATGGTCTTCTAAATCACATATATTTTAGATCATCCAACTGACTCAAACCCATAAGATATGATGGTGCCTCTATTAAGAATACCTATTGTCACCCGCCTTCATCAGTAGTGACCCAATTCATGGGGATATGTGACCACCTTGGGGTATTACCCATAGTTCAAAATCTCCTGTTGATTTTGACATATACTCAATATCCTCTCAAGGTTGACAATCCATGTAGTATAGTAACTTGGTGAATCATGGCAACCGATAACTTTTTGTCATGAATCGCCGTAGGTCCTATTCAATATGCATCACAAATACTAGTGCACTCACTATGGAAAAACCATCCCGATGACCAAGACAAGTCATCTCTCCAATTAGGAGGTAGTGCACTATAGTCTTAAATAGATTGCCTATATCCATGAATCGACTGTGGACAACTTATCATTCTGCAAGAAACTCATGACTTGAATCTTTTGTCCAACTCCTAATGCACCCAATTATGTACAATGCAAGTGATGTGGGCATGTATGCTTAGATAACTAATTAATGCATATAGGATAAAGGGAAACCAAAAAACTTGAATAAATAAATTTATAAATAAATCTCAATTTGTTTTATCATGTCATGCTAAGGCTCAATCCCAACGACTGACACAAGCATTCACCCCATGCACTTGCATATATGTTTTTGTGTGTAGTATCTCAAGAGGGTTAACATCATCTAGGTTGAGCTTGAATTTCAATGATTGAAAATGTCCTTGCTCATCTTCTCTATGCAAAGAAAAAAGAGCTGACCTCTTCTTTGGATTTATGCAGGGCCCTTTAGTATTGTATGACTATTGTTGTTAACAATAATGGAAGTACATGTTCAAAGATATAATTTTTATGAGTGACTTTGGGTTAAGATACTTCTTAGATTTGGAATGAAATTCTCCTTTCTCCTTTACTTGTGCCTAGGCAGGACAAGTCCAACCATGCACAAACTTCATCACATCCTTAAATAAAAAGAAATGTTCTGTTTTATCCAGTTAGTATCATATTTTTTATAACAGAATATTGATTTCTCCTTATTTATGAAGTCCTCCTCGCTTACCTTGTCTCCATATCAGCTTATTTTATAAACAGGAAATGGAACTTTCTCTTATAGGCCTTCAGAATGCAGGAAAGACATCTCTTCTTAATGCCATTGCTGTGAGTGAACACCAAATCTGTGTGATTCCTTTCTGTTATTCTTTAGTGATTTTCTTTTAACCATGATGCTTTCATAACCAGACAGGAGGCTACAGTGAGGACATGATTCCAACTGTAGGTATCTTTCTCCGGGGTTAAATTGAATTTCATATTGTATGATCCTTAGTTCTTAGATATCTTATCAGGGATTCTTGGCTCTGACAAACAGGTGGGTTTCAATATGCGAAAAGTTACAAAGGGAAATGTAATAATAAAGGTTTGGGACCTGGGAGGGCAACAGAGGTTTCGTACCATGTGGGAGCGTTACTGCCGAGGTGTCTCTGCAATTCTGTAATATCTCCAAGCCTCTTAAACTTTCTCTTATCTATCTGTCTATGCATGCACGTGGCACATACACAGATTTTCTTATTCCAGAAAACTAATTCACATCAAGATCTGCCCTTTTTATTCCTAATAGCTGCATGCTAAAATCACTTTTGAGGTAATAATTCCCATACAAAAGACAGTTTTCATGAACTTATTTTTCAATTTAGTTCTTAATAGAGAGCCTTAATGGTGCTTAAGAAGCAGTTTTGACTGCTGCTACTGTGAAAACAAAAATAGGAAAATTTCAATTAAAATTATGTCTCTTGTTTGGAACACAAGAAATTGATGTCTTGTCAAACAATTCAATAATTCCAAGAAATGAAAACTGTGTTTCCTTTTTATCTTATTGGAAGTTGTGTTTTGGAAAACAAGAAGCACATTGTCCATTCAACTTACACATGCATTGTTTCAAAATTGGGGTTCTGGAAACAGGAAGAAAGAAAGAGAAGAGGATACTATCATTACAATACTAATGATGAGCACTTCACAGGCAGCATTTGATGTACTCCTTTGTGTGATTCTATTTTCATGCAAAAACAAATGAGACCATAATTGGAACAAGGATATAGTTTGTTTTTTTCTTTTCTTTTTGTTTGCTTATTTTTCTCTCTCTAACGGGATATTTCATGTATTGTTTGGTTGCTAAGTAGATGAAGAAGATAAAATTTGAAATCTTACAGCAACCATGCCGTTCCATTTAGTTGTAAGATTCCAAAGTTTCTCTGTTCTTCTCCTCCTACCGGTAGGAGCAGCATTAGAATCAATCTGATATGGGGTATTCAGGAGGGCCCAACACATGCCTCCATGTTGGATACACTGCTGTCTTCAAGTTGACTCACCAATTTTTTTTCTCCTATTTTTGACGGATGCAAAGGCAGGTATGTAGTTGATGCTGCTGATAGAGACAGTGTTCCTATATCTCGAAGTGAGCTACACAGCCTCTTGACAAAACCATCCTTGACTGGAATTCCTTTACTTGTTGTTGGCAACAAAATTGACAGGTCGGAAGCTCTTTCGGAGCAATCGTTGGTGGGTCAACTGTGAGTTCATAACCAGACGAGTTTTCAATAAAATCATTTGATATACTATTTGCCTTGATGGCAAACCTTTTTTATATTTTGTGTTTTGACATTTTTTTTTCCTCCTTGGTGGTGGTTTTCAGAGATCTCAAGTCAATCACAGGTAGAGAGGTGGGTTGCTACATGATCTCGTGCAAGGATTCCGTGAACATAGACCTTGTAATTGATTGGCTTATCAAACACTCAAAAACACCAAACTGATCCTATGATGTGATATGTATGCCCTGTTTCCTAGTTTGATTAAGGATGAAGGTGGAAGGCCTTAGCCGCCCAGAAGCATGACTGCTCATACTTGTGTGTGCATATACTCATTACATCTATTTTGTTGCATTTATGCACCAAAAAGTGCTTTGTAAAGTAGTGACAATATGAGTAAGTTTTATTATTTATTTATTTTATTATTATTATTATTATTATTGTCAACTTTTTTCTTTTCTTTTCTTTTCTTTTCTGTTCTGTTTTCTTTGGTGGTCAGATAATCGTTGGTGCCTGCTAATTTTAATATAATCAATAAGCTCTTTTTTCCTTTTTTATTTATGAATTCTATTAAATATTAAATTAAAAGTATATGCCAGATACACAATCTACTAATTAATCTATTTCATTCACTTACTATAATTATATCATCTCATTTTATAATACCTCAGGGGCTAAGGAGACTATTTTAATAAAATTTAACTGTCTCAATTCCTAGCGAGTGCATAAAAAATTTGAGTTCCTTTTGGGTTTCCTTTTGATCAATAATAATTGCAACATTGTAATCATATCGTATTATTATACTATTGTCATGTTTGAGTTCTTTATAGGTATATATGATTACAACTCGGATTGCTTCTAAAAATATTAGAGGCATATTTGGTATTACTTCTTTGATCACAATATTATATCAAAGAAGTAAAAAAGGTATTGCTTCTAAGATTATTATACTGCTAATGATCTATATAATATTTTATATCAAGTTGTATTTTTGATAATTAATATATTACTCTTATATTCCTCTTCTAGTTTTCAATGATTCTAGTAAATGGTTTTAATCTAAAAAAAAATATTATTTTTAAAAAAGAAATAGGCGTTTGAAAAAATTTTTAAAAACCAACAAATTACTTATACCGTTGAAAATCATTCGTAATATTTTTTTGGAGAAACGTTGGATAGACAATTTTTCTAAAAACACTTGCATTAAAAACAGTTCGAATAAAAACATTATCTAATACATTTTAAATGATAGATTTGTAAATAAATCATTTTAGATTTCCAGTTATATTTGTTATAAAACAGTTGAATTAATTTTATCACTTAAACTTAAAAATGATAGGAAGAATTTTTCACTCATATCAACTTAACACTACGACTTTTAGCACTTATAGTAGAAATGAAAAATATATATAAAATGATTTTTTAATTGTCCATAAATTGGTATATAAAATTTAATACCTAATTTATACATCAATACTTTGTAATCTTATTATAAAAATATTTCTAAAATTATTTTTTTTACTCTAATTTAAAATTGAAACAAGTATTTGAAAAAAAAAATTCAAACAAAAATAAAATTTATGATACTCATCATCCATTCATGGAATTGAAATGTTTGTGAAAGTCAAGTCCTAACCCATTGAATCTACATTCAAGACCATGAAACATCTTAATTCAAAGATCACTATACACTCCCATTTTCTATTAAAAAGACACAAAAATTTCAGAGTCAAAGCTTCCGCTAATCAATTGAGCTAGTTAGGGAGTTCGGAGTGCACGCACATCACTTGTAAGAGTTTATATACTTTATTTGTATGAGACACGTCACTCATGCGTGCAACCTCAATAGTCTCTTCAAGCAATTTCTCTTGTGTAATTTCAAAGGTTTATTCTATAAATAATTGCTACAATTGAATCCATATTAGCTCTAATTGATCTTATTTTTTTTTTACTAACAATGTTAACATATTTTGATTTTCGCTTTGTCATTTCTTCACTTGACTTTGGTATAGAAACAAACAAATTTGTGGATAAGTAAGATGTTTCGATTGTTGCTTTTTTCTCAACAAAATCAAATATTTCAACTCTAATTCCATGCTCAAGTGATCCTCAAGGAATTATGTCATCAACATTCAAATTTTGTTTTTTAAAACACCTTCAGTAAGATTTCATGTTGCTCGGTATGTTCTAAGGAGAATCACCTTTCAGAATTTTTAATAGACATGTATCCAAGTTAAGATGCTTGCTAATGTGATTAAACACTTTCAACATCATAAAAAACAAATACTCATAAAATCTACATACAACCATGGAAATGCCTATTAGAAATTTGTAGCTTTATATAAGAGAATAATTTGTTATAACTAATTTATATCAATGGTTTAAAAACTAGATTGAACTGGTTGGTTCAACCATCAATTGGTGACTTTTTTCGATTTAGTTTACACCTTGTTTTGATATTGAAATGGCCTTGAACTACTTGAATCGGCCGTTGGATCGATGAATTTTTAAAACCAGATGGTTCTTTAAGAATTGAACAATTTCAATGTTTTTTCTTTCCCCTAGTCAAAACTACGTCATTATGATGCTATTTAGAGCGAAACAATGTAGTTTCATTCCCTTACTCTAGTCTTCAACACTAACAGGCTAGCAACTTGACTCTCCAAATCTAAGAAATGACACCTAGTCTAAGAGTTTCTTCTTGAATATTCAATTTGATGCTAGTGCTAAGAGTTTCTTCTTGAATATTCAATTTGATGCTAGTGCTAACACCTCATCTCTAGCAACTGAAGGAGGATTGTCGAGTCCCATTGTCTACGTTGATCACATGTTGCTCAAAAGTTCTACTATTTCTACAATTTTTTTTTTCTTTTTCTTTTCTTTTTTCTTTTTTCCGTTCGTGGGTACTCTACAAAATTTTAAAACAATTACTAGTCTATTACCCACATTAGAAAACCACAAATTTTGTATGTCTATATGCATATATACATACATATATATGTATGTATGTATGTATGTATGTATGTATGTATTGTACTTTAAATCCAAAACTAGCATACACCATTACACCCAGATGGTAGACTCACAAATATAGAAAACCTATATGAAAATAATAATTTCCTTTTAAAAACTATGAAAAGACTAAAAATTGAAGAACTAGAAACAGGGCCAAACAAGAAACCCATTTGGAAAAAACTCGCTTTTGTTGTTTGTTTCAAATTCAATTTATGAAGGAAATATGATAAGAGAAAATGTTGAGTGGTTTTACCTTCTTTATGAGATTTTATGTCCTGAAAAATGCTTTCCATTTTGAAATTTATGAGGTTAAATTATTTTGAGAAAATAGATGAAAAATAAAATTTATTTTATTATAATTATTTTTAATTTTAATAAAATATAAAATATATTTATGACATCATCAATTCTATTGCAATTCAACCACTGGCTCAACTAGTAAACTATGAACCAATAATTTTTCCCATTCAAGGATCACTCTGGTTGTAAAAACATTAATCTATATGGAAATAAATAAGGATAAACAAAGCTATGCTTCTAGCAATAAAGAAAAAAAAAGGAGTGCAAAGGATTTATAATGATGAATGAAGACAAACATAATAAAATATTATGAAGTTAATACTATTTTATATAAAGTTCATCCATATTTAAACAAAAGGTCCCTATGTTAGAGAATCAAATGCTTATCATAATTTCACCTGCTTTCATAATATAAAATAAATCATGCAAATTCTTTACTTTTAATAGCTCCAATATGAAGCAATTTCTTAAACAATCAAGATGAAGAAAATGAATATATGAAAAGAAAAAAAAAACTCCATAGACGAAGAACAAAATAATCAACAATCAAGTGTGTGGCCTCCAATATGTACACCCAATATACAAATTATCCCAAGAATAGAAGGAAAATCAAAATGAACTGAGAATGAGATGAAAAAGATGAAATCAAAGTGACTTACCAAAGTATCTCCACACAAGTATGGCACTTGTCTTTTAGCAATCTCCAAATCTTCCTTTGAACCAAGACTTCACCCAAGCAAGAAATTCTTCTCTCTCTTTCTTTCTCTCTCTTTGAAATTTGGTGGAGTTTCCCCTCCAAAATCACCAAGAGAATCCCCTTAAAAACCTAGCTCCTAAGGCCCCTTTTTATAAGGTGAGAAATGGTGGAGATTTAGACATTTGTCTTCATCCTCTCCAAAGCTCAATTCTCCTTCATACCAAAACTAAATCCAAAGGACCTCTAACCTATAGCATAACTCACAAAAACTAGCTTAAACCATCCTTGGGAACCCCTAAAGACTAACAAAAAAAAAAAAGGCTAAAAAAGGGGCCGAAACACCTAAAACTCGATCAACCGATCAAAGGAAATAGTTAGTCAACTAGTTGAATTGGTTCACCTCGACTGGTTTGACCCCAAAAGGGTCTCAGGTTGCGCAAAAAGGTCCTATGGGATCTAATTACGCCAAAACTTTGGGGAAGCCTATGATGTCATTAAAGTCATGTTATGGATCTAAAACTACCTTTAAAATGTTTCCAAAAGTAGCCTAAGAGTCAATGCCAAAGTTGGATAATAGGTAGACCGCTAAAGAGTGCAAAGAACGACTAAGTCAAAAGGAATCCTACACGCATACTACAAGAAAGCATATGACATGTGCTATGAGGAAAAAATGGAGGGTCTCAACTCCTATTATGCGATCAACCAACATACTCTAGCTCTCTAAAAGTATATGTTAAATTTCAATTAAGGAATTATTATAACCATAGATTTTCTTATCACTTAATAAGACATACTATCTACAACCCATGAGCTATCATGGTGTCTATCTTGAGTATACTTGTTGCAACTATCCTTTGTCAATAATGACCTAATCCATGAGGAATATATCACTACCTTAAGGTCATCTATCCTCTCAAGGTTGAGAGCCCATATAGTATAGTAGTCTGGTAAGTTCATCACTATCCAATAACCAACGTTATGGCTCACCATAGTTTTTGTCCAATGTGTAACCATATACATTAGTATACTCACCATGGGAAAACCATATTGATGACTAAGGCAAGTCATCCCTCCAATTAGAAGATAATACATTACAATCTTAAATGGATTGCCTAGGTCTATAAACTAACAATAAACAACTCATCTACTTACAAGGAACATATGACTTAAATCTCTCATGCAACTCTTAATGCACCTAAATGCTCAAAGAGTATAAGACATGAATAGGATAGATAAATTGGTAATTAGGATCATATTATAAATAACAAATTCGTGTATTGTTACATCATGTCATGTTTTAGGCTTCTATCCTAACATTTATTCAATTTTAAATGGACTTAGGTCATAAACCTAAAATATAGGAATTTCTCTCTCTCACATTTAGAATCTTGAACTAGATTATGAAAACTCTAAAGCCTCAATCATAGATTTGTTTAAATCAATTTTCAATATTAAATCAAGAATTTATCTTCTCCTTAAAAGTCACTTTGCTATATTTGTAATTAATTACAAGAAAATTCTAGTAGACACACAAATAGTTGACTGTGTTAACCTCAAAGGATGACATTTGAATGTTACACATTGTAAATATTCTCTTTATTGTGATTATTGACCAGATCCTAGTTTCTACAATAACCAAAATCTTTATATTAATAATGGAGAGAAACAATCACTTTCCGACAACTATATTTGTCTTTTTCATATCATTCAATGTTTTATTCGTGGTTGTAGAACTCATCTTCATTCATATTATTAGTTGAAATATTTTGGGTTATTTGATTAAAAAGGTTAATGAAAACCCAAAATTTGAAATTTAATCATTTGTTCTTTTATTTTTTGTCTTATTTTGACAAAAATGTCATCGCTATTTTCTTATAAAAATAACATTTTTTTAAAAAAGAAAAACATACATCAAATACTTGAAGTAGTAAAGAGCAATTGTGTTAAAAATGAATTACTTTTCAAAAAAAAAATATGAGAAATGTTATGTTCACAATTTGGGGATTATTTTACTCCTTTTAACCTAATATTTCAAATATTTTTTGGGTCCTTCCTCAAGAGAACTTTGCTAATGTTAGCAACTTTGAGAAGATTGAGAAGCGTTACAATTAAGTAAATAAAAAATTATACATTAAAAATACTATAACAAAAAAAAAAAAAAAACTTATTTTTTACTTTAAATGATTCCCTAGAAATACTTTTTACATTGAAATTGTTCTTATAAGAGAATTCTTGAAGGTTGTATGTGGAAACTTAGTTTGTTTTGGAAATTTATTTTACATTCGGATAAAGAACTTATATTTTATTTAGAAGTTGTTTTTCATATAAATTCAATTGGCTTTTGAAAAGTTCACTTACACAATAGATGTCTTTCTAAGAAACAACTTTCAATCAAATACCATGTTTATACTTTCAACATATTTCTAAACCATCTCCGCTAGAAAATTTATACTGCAAATGCAAGCAGATTTACAAGCACCAAACGCCCATGACTCAACATATCTTTCCTGTTAAGGAAAAATCAATGTTAATCATAGCCCTACCATTAATCTCACCTAACATTTAAGTTGTCACATTGGTAGTTATCATAATAACAACACAGAAAGTTAGACAACCAAGACATTTAAGTCTCAACAAATCAAAGTTGCATTTGAAGCAAATTAAAGCCTAAGCTTTGGAAGTTTCTTTTAGAAAGAAGAGAAAGGCAAAGGTCACAAAAAGAGCAGGATCTACTCAACAACAAGAGATGGACAAATTAACAATCAATTAAAGAGGAGAAGAAAGGAAGATATTGAAATAGCCCTCAAGACTATAAACAAGAGGAAGGAAACCGAGTGAGGTGGAGCTGTCTTTCAAGTTGAGGTTGGGAGTTGGGACACTACCTCCACCTGGGTCCTGGGTCCTGGTTCTGTTGAGCTGTCTTTTAAGTGGAGTTAGGGATAGTAGTAGCACTCCATGAGAATTGTAAAGATTATGTTATTAGTAAGGATATTAAAAAAAACAAAAAAGGTAGTCTTGATGTATGAGTATGCTTTGTAAGCCAGCTTTATTCAATGATTTAATTCAGGTGTAGAGTCATGTTGTGCGAGACCACTAGTACAATTACGCCTGGTTGACAACAATGACAAGAGGTAGGCAGCTTTTAGCAAACGACTAATTCCAGATCACTGAGACAAAATACATACAATTGTTAAGGATGCAGGGCTTTCGATCGTTGCAGGGTTGTTGTCTTGCTTTTCTGTCAATCTATAAATGTTGTTCTTAGGCGTCACCATCCACAAACCCAGACAAATTTGTTATTATGTAGCTAAATGTCTGTCTTCCCACAAGTGCTGCACAGCGTTCCGTTCCTTTCCTTTCCTTTCCTTTCCCTAAAGCAAAATCAAGGTGGTCCTAAGGGAAGAAGAAAAAGAAACGCCAACTAATCAGCATAATCAACCAAGAAAACGATAATGAAAATGGTAAAATCTCTACTGAACCCTTGGACAGACCTCACATCAACTCCCCCATCTTCAATAACTCTTGAGGAATCTATTTCTCAACCTTTTTTTACTTTCCAATCTCAATTATAACATCTTCTATTTCAATGTTTGGGGACTGCAATAAAAGCAAAATCTAAAAATAAACAAATGGAGAGAGTGTAGAGACAGGTCCCCTCATGAAAGCAATTCAGAAACTGCAACAAAGGCAAAAGCTGAAACGCAAAAGAATACATATAAATGAGAAGGCTAAAAGTAATTGCAGGGACATGGACCCGTCAAGAATATGTTGACACTTGAAGGAAAAGTTCTCAAATGCCCCCCTCTTTCATTAACATGTAAATGAAAATTACAAGGAAAAAAGAAAACTATGAGAAGGGTAAAAGAAAATAATATAAAATAAGAAAAAGAACATGCACAGTTGATTCTTAATGAAAGAAAAATGAGCCCAAAGAATAAAAAAACAAACAAACACAGCACCATATTAGGCATGCTAAAAATAGGACAACAATGGAAGATCCATGGTCTTTCTTCAATCTACAACTGATGGAACTGGAGCACCCGAGTCCACCGAATGAACATCATTGATTATATTATGATATGGCTCTTGCTCATGCTGCGAGCTGGAACGACACAGTTCCTCAATACGGCTGGTCACATCAAGCATGGAAGGGCGCTTGTCAGGGTACTGGGCAGCACAATCAAGGGCAAGCTGTAAGAGCTGAACCATCTCCTCCTCAACGTTCTGGTACCTGAGGAGCTCAAGGTCAAACACCTCGGCTGTCCACTCTTCTCGAACCACAGACTGAACCCATCTTGGAAGGTCTACTCCTTCCTCGTTTAAGAGGGCATGTGTGGGAGCCTTTCCTGTAAGCAGTTCTAAAAGCAATACACCAAAGCTGTACACATCGGCTTTTTGAGAGACTTTGCGAGCATCTGTCACCTCTGGCGCACGATAGCCAGCAACACGGTTAGGAGTGGCAGTGGGCCCAACAAGATGAGCAAGGCCAAAGTCAGAAACGCGGGCTTCATAGGACTTAGTGAGAAGGATATTTGATGACTTGATGTTTCCATGGGAACTTGCAGAGCCCCGTGAGTGGATATAGGCAATCCCTCGGGCGGCTCCAAGGGCAATGCCAGACCTAGCTTCCCAATTTAGTGGAGTCCTGCCGGCCCCCCTGTTCCCTGTATTGGTAAGAAAATGGTACATTAAAGGAAGAGCAAACTAAGTAAAGGATTCTGTTTATCTGTCTCTGTTCTTCTCTCACCCCCTACTGGTCTTGAACGCCAACAAGGTCAGCAGAGAGGGGGCACTGGTTTAAAATCCCAAAAGCAAGATTTTTTTAGAAGTTACAAAAGAACTAAATGGTAATGTGGCAACATATGAGCAGAAATACCCGAATTTAATCCCACAAACAGATATTGAATTCAAATTCTCGCATAGAAACAAAGCAATATAAATTGGGCTTAAGAACACAAAATGCATCATAGAGCAGATGCATTGACAACATAATGAGTTTTCAAGACAATTCATGAGAAAATAACCTAAACAGGAGCTGCCACGAAAGAATGGGAAATGTATGATGTATTCCTCATCATATATTCATTTCTTGTTCAAGATCACCACTTGACCCCAATCTCAATTATTAGATTCAACAACACCCCATAAGGTAGCTCTGGCTGGAATGCCATTGGCATATATTAGCAATCCACACTGCCAATTCAACAGCATGAAATTTACAACCTAGACCAACCACAACGCTGATTTCACAGAAGGTTTTAGGGGAAAAAAATAACAGTAACATCTAAAAACAAACTCATGATAAGAAATTAATCATCAAAATGACCCTCCAAAAAAAAAAAGGAAATGGGAAGACAAACACATAATTGAAATCAAAAAAGAAGAAATGCTCACCATGCAGAAGCGCAGACAGGCTTCCCATTGGCATATAATCATATACAATAAGCTTCTCATCCTTGCTATAGTAGTAAGCCCTGAGTGGGACCAAATTCTCATGATCCATTGCCCCTGCAATTTCGATCTTCTCCCTAAATTCCTTTTCGGATACAGACACATCCTTGAGCCTTTTCACTGCCACAACCACCCGCTCCACCTCCATATCCAATGACGCTTTATATGCCGTCCCGAAGGTTCCCTTCCCCAAAACCTCCGCAGACGCCCTTAACAAGTCCTCCAAATCAAAAATCCTATTAGAATTCCGGAAAAACACCAATCTCTTATCCCCACTACCTTTAGAGGTTGCTGCTGCAGCCAGCACTGCTGCTCCACCAATGGGGTACCCCATACCTGTGCTATCTCCATCTCCCACCGATTTTTCGCCCAACATTTCTGTCTCAGTGTGCTTCACCGGCGCAACATCGGTGGAGCCCGTCTTTTTGCTACTCTTTTTCCGACACAAAAGGATCAGAACCACGAGGATTAGGACAAATGCGACAACGGATCCAATTATAATTCCGGCAATGGCTCCACCGGATAATTTGCTCTTGTGGGGGCAAGATTGAAGGGGTCCTCCACAGAGCGAGTTGCCTTGGAAGGCCGTCGCCGGAAAATTCGAGAGTTTGGAGGGGATCGAGCCGTCCAACTGATTGTTGGAAACATTGAACTGTTGAAGATTCAAATTCAGCTTTGGGATCGAGCCGGTGAGGTGGTTGTCGTTCAAATACAGAGTGCCCAACCGGGTGAGCTTATTAAAGTCCGAAGAGATCTCGCCGGAGAAGTTGTTTCCGGCGAGGTTAAGGCGAATAAGGTTACTGAGAGTGAACAAAAACTCCGGAATGTCACCGGAGAAAAAGTTTCCCTGCAAGTAGAGGTTTCGGAGGTTGACGCATGAGGCCAAGTCCGGGGGTACCGAGCCGGAGAGGGCGTTGAAGCGGAGAGAGAGGGTGTGAAGTTCGGTGAGGTTTCCGATGGCGCCGGCGGGAAGTTGGCCGGAAAGACCCATCCCGGGGAGCCGCAACTCGACGACTCGATTTTGCTGGCACTTGACTCCGACCCATAAACAAGGCGTAGACTGGGAAACGTTCCAGAGCAGAGATCGACCGCCGACGGCCGAACGAAGCACCAAAAGAGCGGCTCTCTCCGAGGCGAGATCTGATTTTCCAGTGGGTAGCAAAATCAGAGACGAGAACGTGAAGAAGAGCAGAAAATGAAATGGTTTCATTTCGATGTTTTTGTTTTGGTGGCCTTGTAAAACCACCCTTTTTGGTTTTTGGCTAGACGATGGTATTCATCCAAATTTATTCTGTGCCTGAGTTCGGCAGGGAGAGAGAATCTAGATAAGAGAGGGAAATGATGCTTATGCTTTATGGGGGCTGTATGGATGTCGTTTCCGTTTTACCCCCATGGCACGCAGGAGAACCTCCTTGCCCCGGTACGGGCCGGAAGATAATACTGACCTACTTTCTCTTATGGATTAAGCAATGAAAATTATGCCCACCCGGTATTTTTATTAATAATTCTTGTGACTTTCCACCGTGCAAGGTGAGTTTAGCATGATTGCGGCTTTTAGAGAAATCTCTGTATGAGAAGCAAAGAAACAAAACAATCCCCATCCGATGTAAAATAGATTCAGCAGTATCATTTTATTTTTTAAAATCCAAAAATAGGAAATATATCCCAACAGGTGCTAATTTGGTTGAACATAGCATCTCTTTTAATATAATTCCTTTTTATTTTATTTTTAAAAAATAGGATATAAAATAATAAATTAAAATGGATTTATAAATTTAATGTCTTTCCCATTTCAACTTGATATAATAACTCATTTTTAATATAAATATCCTTTCCAAGTTAACGTTTAGAGAGAAGATTATTTTTTAAAAAATTGATGATGATGGAGGGTTAAAATTAAAAATTAGGAGTTATTTTATTTTTTTAATCAAATACCCCTCAATTATAATAGTTTATATATAAAAGTAAGGATTTAGGTTACCTCTTTAAAAAATTCTTTTAAATTTTAAGATGATAACGAAAGTTGGTAAATGTTTTAAAAAATAATTTTTTAGAATAATATTTGAAAAATGTTATTTGATTTTTCTATAACAAAAGTCTATTTAAAAACTTCAAATATTTAAAATATTTTAAAAATAATTTTTATATGTAATATTTTATTTTTTATTATTTTATATATTTGTATAATTATTTTTTAAAATAACTTTCAAAAAACAAATAAAAACCATTAAAAGATATTATTCAAAAATACTTTATTTTATATTCTTAAGAACAAAAAGGGTTTTTTTTTTTATTGTTAAACATATTTTTTATTTTTTTATTTTTTTGTTTTAGACAACATAAATCTGTTTTAAAAAACAATTCCCAAACAACCTAAAAATTTAAAATTTAATATAGTAAAATCTTTGAAAGCCATCATCCTTCCAAGTTTCACAAAAATATTGTATTTTACATTAAAAAAATACTATTATTTTCTTCTTTTTTTCTTTAAAAAAAAAAAGAAGAGAAAGAGAGAGAAATCAAGATTCAACTAGGTAGATCAATTTTTTATTTATTTTCTTTGTAAAAATAAACTTTAATTAAATAAATTTACGTTTTTCTAAGAGGGTTTTTATTTTTTTGGTTTCATTTCTTTCCTAAAAAAATACATTAATGATTATTTTGTTCTTAATTAAATTCAAGTAAATACACTTAGAAATAATATTTTAAAATTTTTATATTATAGAATAAGTGGTTCAAGTATATATATTCAATCAATACAAGTGATCAAAAAATTAATTATTAGAGAAAATTAATATAATTCAACATAATATTGTTTTATAATGTAAGATTTTAGTAAAATATTTATAAGAAAATATCAAATAATATAACAATGTGTGTAATATATAACTTATCCTATAATTTAATATAAAAGATTTAACAACATAATTATATTTAGAGTTACAATTTGGATGAATTGATCATATTAATGACTAATCTAAGTGCAACTCAAATTAAAAAAACAATCCATCAAAGTTAAACTCAATCCAACTTCTAATACGAAGTAATCGAGTTAAGTTTAACTTAACTTTTTTTTTTTCTAATCTCTAGTTAAATTTAAAGTGTTAAGGTTAAGACTCGGATTGATTGGATTGGTTGGATTGTATAATTAAAAATTCATCTATAATATTAAAAACTTTTTCTTATATATTCATATGAAAATTTAAATAGTAAATTGGATACAATTTTAAGGTAATAACAAAAAAAGTTAAAATAAATTTATATATGTTTTTAAAATAATAATAAAAAAGTATATGATATAATTTAATATTTTTTTTAAAAATTTTTTAATTGGATTACTCGAACCTAACCAAATGATCGAAATAAAAAACCTAAAACAAACTCAACCTAAATATTAAAAATGATTATCTAAACTCACTCAAATTTCGAGAAGCCAACCTCGTCGGAGTTGCACCTCTAATTACATTATTAATATAATTCTTCAAAATTTACCTCTCATAAACTACCACTTTTATAAATAATTGAGTCAGTCATTCCGCTGAAATAAGTAATACTCTCTCCTTGTTGATCGGATATTTTGGAAATCTTACGTGTCATTGGCATCGCCAGGGTGTCTTTGAAGGTGGACTTTTAACTTGGAACATCGTAAATACATTATGCAGTTGAGGGAAGCTTCACTGAAATGACTGAAATGACCGTAAACTAAGAGCCGTACGACGCATTTTAATCCTACCGGCCTTACTGGATTTTGTTATATTTTAAGGTTCAAAGGAATCTTCAATTTTGTATAGGTTAGAAAATTAAAGGAATGACGTGGACACGTCTGTTATTTATTATGAGTAGATGACAGGATGCACTCCTCTCCAGCTAAGAAAAGAGGTTTCCAACTGTTTGTGAGTTTTGAAATGAATATTCAAGTGTTTTAAATGCTTTATTTTATAAACGAATAAAAATAATGAAATTAAAATAAAGAAATAAAAATGTCATGTCTTACTTTAGAAAAGCAGAGGCTAGTGCGGGTGTCGGCAGCAAGATGGTGGCCCCTGTGATTTGGTGCCGTCGAGAGAATAAAATAATTTATATGCTTTCACGTCTTAATATCTTATTTTTCTTTTTAAAAAGCATAAATATTTAGGGGATAGTCCATGATAATAATCCTAAAGCTCACAAATTTTGCGCAGACTTTGTGAAAAGATATATGCACATTTTGTGACCCTTTACGTGATTTTTGAAATATTATTTATGGGTATAATTTACAATTACTTAATGAGAATGAAACTAAAAATGTGTTTAACATTTCAAACATTTCAAACATTTCCTAAATCACTCTCACACGGACTCTAAGTGTAACACCCAAAAAAAACTTTAGGGATAAAATAGTAAAATACAAATTAATTAATTAATTAATTAAACTCATTAAAGGTAAAAGAGTCATTTTACAATTAAAAGTCCTATGTATAAACTAGATTTTCCTCTTATCTTCTTTATTCGGAAAACTTTAGTAACCAAAAATCAGATAATTGAATAACATAGGGCTAAAAGTTTGGAGGTCTAGAGTTTGAAGTTTAGATTTTTTCAAGTAAGGAGTAAATTCGTTAAGCTAAATACTTTAAGTTTTTGAGCACTTCTTTAAGGTAAGGGAAATTAATGTAGATTTTTATATAAGAAAAATAATTCTCTTTTTATATTGTATTTTGAAATGTTTAAAAATATTATTTTTATTTGTAAGTATATTTGATAATTTTATTTGTTTATGAAAAACGAAAAAATAAGGAGATATGATATTTTGTTTTGTAAGTTTGAATTAACGAAATAAAGTGTTTGACTTTACATTATATGACCTTGGTCAACGGGGTTATAATTGTTAACATTTTCGGTCCTAGTCAACGGGTTATAATAGTTGATATTATATAGCCCTAGTCAACGGGTTATAATAGTCGACCTTAACGTCCTATGATTCATCCCCATTGCAGTTGTGCCATTTGATTCTGGCTCAGACGGGTGTTATCAACAAAATTTATAAAACCTAAATCACCTTACACTAGGGTAGCATAGCTAACATAGTATAGTGGCTTTAGGATCGTCCACAGGGATGGATTTTCATCGTACAGTTGACTTAAATGAAGGAAATAAAATGGTGCTTTTCCTTATGAAAATTAGCTTTTAAAGAAAATGGAATTGTGGTTGCAAAGATTGATTTTAAGTTAAGCAAAAATAATAAGTGAAGTTAACTACAAGGAAAAGGTCTCTTGGAGCTTTAGGTCACTAGGATCGGGTTCCTTAGACAAATGGGGAGATTCCAGATCTTCTCCTCGCGTTGGGGACAATAACATAAAGGATGGTTATCTCCCGAACCGGTTTTGTATTCAACAATTAAGATTTGATCCAAAGGGTTCATGGAAAATGATAGTTGCTTCCCATTAATGGCTTCAAACACTAAAGACCCTCACCTTGAACCACCTTCCAATGGCTCGTAAATGATAACTAATAGACATCCATGGATCTAGCAATAAGCATCTATAGAATCCGAAAAGCTTACCAAGTATTGGTCATTCAAGGTGCTTTTAAGGGATTTAAAGCTAAACCTTACAATAAAAACCATTAATGGTTAACAACTACTTTCATTTAAAGCAAGGATAACTCCCATCTTTGCATTCGGGTCCTTCACCTAGCTTCCATCACTCCAAGAAACGTAAAACCTAGCCATTCATCCCCTGAGAAATCATCATCAAAGGTTGTTTGGTTAGAAAGAAGAGTGAAAACAAAATGAGAAGGAAAGACAGAGCAAAAGCTTTGTATATTTCTTACTACCCGGAATTTACAAGTGTTTTATGAAAAAAAACATAACATATATCTCTCCCTCTATCTCTCTCCTTATATATGATGTTACCTCCAAAATATACAAAAAAAATATAAAATAAAATATCTAGGTTGGTTACAAGGAGAAACTAGGAAATTACACAAAATATCTGAAGATAAAAATCTAACAGAGTCGGTGCACAAGAAGATTTCGCATACCATGCAAAATTTCGCATGGTGTGCAAAATTCTTTGGCTGCCTCTTGTGGTTTCGCATGGTGTGCGAAATTTCACACAACCATGCGAAATTGCTGGTTGTTGAATTTCTTCCTTTGGTTTTCTTCCTTGCATCTCTCTGATTGGCTTGGCAAAGGGCTATGAAGGGCTCCAAAGCTTGGATTCTTCATGTATTTGAGCTTCAACTTGCATTGCTAGTGATTTCACAAAATTCTCCCTCTTCTTGGCTTGTTTCAATGATGAAAAAGCTACCAAAAACACCAAAACTTGCCAAAAACTGATTAGTAACCCTCAATAGGTTCCTTAATGTGCCAATTGAGTTAAAAGGTATTAACTACTACTCAAAAGTATTTAAAACAATTAGTTTCAAGCTATAAAAGAGTACTTTTTGAGTAGTAATCACTCCCCCCAACGGATTATAATAGTTGACCTTATGGCCCTAGTCAACGGGTTATAATTGTTGACTTTTGGTTTTGTTCACCTTAAATGGAACAAATTTGAAACTAGCCACTCATTTGTTAAGTCCCACCTAATTGGACACCATTTGTTATTTGATAACTAGAGTAAAGATAGTTTGAATGTATTTGATTTGGTTTTGATGATAAATTGTTTTGAAATGGATATGAGAAAGTTTTGTTGAAAAGTTTGAATGTATTAGTATTTTGAACTCAAAAGTTTTTATGAAAATAAGTATATGTTATATCTCCTATTTGCAACCATGCTTGAAAATGTTTGATCCATGAAACTGTATTAATGTTTCTTTATTAGTCTTTGAGCTCATTCCCCTTTGTTGATAATATTTCAGGTAACCTCAGTTCGGGCGAGGAGTGACCATTAGGAGGGAAATTTGACTTTATTAGGACATTTGTTTAAACTCTCTTTATTGTGAATATTGTTTCGACGTTAAAACTTAATTCTCATTTGAATTATTTTGAATTTGGAGTTATTTGGATAATAACACTTTGATTGATGTATTAGTTTTTTTTAAAGTTGATACTTAGAGATTTTAGAATTTTTCCTACTACTTTAAACAGGGATTTGGTAATTGGTAAATTTTCAATTATAATACGAATGTTTGTGTCGTTTCCACTTTGAGCCTTTGGGCTTGAGGTGTGAAATGACCGTCATGCCCTTGGAGTGGGTTTTGGAGCGTGACATGACAGTGATTCTAAAAAACATCTCAAATCCTTTTAACACTTGGAATGAGAAAAAATTTTAAGTGTTGAAAAGGTTGGAAATGCTTTCTAAAATTACTATCAAACGGGCTATAAAAATGAGTTTGATAGCGATTTTAGAATGTATTTTTAGTTTTTTTAATGCAAAAAAAAAAAAAATCTAATGTTATGAAGCCTTTCTAAAATTACTATCAAGCGTACTCTAAATAGTTTATAATTTTAAAACTCAAAATTCTTAAAATCTTGAAATATCCTTTATTATCTTGAAATTTATTTATTTTTATTATTATTCATTTTAAATTTTTTGAATATAAGGTTTCGTTTTAAACACATTTTTTTTATAAAAAAAGTAATAGTAATTTTTACAACTTAAAAATAAAAATTCTTGTATAAAAAATATAGGCTTGTGTTTATACCTTTTTTTAAAAATTTTAAAATTTGAAATATTAGAAAATTTTTAATACCTTTTTTTTTTTAAAAAAAAACTATTCTCTTTTATGTAAGCCATTAAAAAAATCTCCTATTTATTTTTAAAATATTTACAAATTATCTAAAAGATATAAAATTAAATTTATCATATTTTTCTTCCATTTTTAATTTTGTCTTAAAAAATTAAAAATCTATTTTTATATTTATTGGATTTTTAAAATTTTGAAAACAAATTTTAATACTTGTTTTTATTATTATTATTATTATTATTTGTTAAAATGATTAAGTGTTTTGGTTAGGGAAAAAAGTAAGTTGCAAATAAACTCTCAAATTCCTTCACAATGGGTTGTCTTGTAAACCCCTTGAACGATTGGTTCATTGGCTTTATATAGTTAGTGCAACTATCTTGTATATTTGTTCAAAATCCACATCCAATCTTGTATATCCCTTGTCTTGTTAGTTTATTGACCTTGTATAGATAGTGCAATTCTACTGTATAATTGTTCTATATCCATGTCTATATTGTTGGGTATGTGTATAAGTATTTTAACCATGTTTCTAGTGCTTTAAGAGATGGAATTCATCGACTAGTTATTTCTAAAGAGGAAACCCAATACATTTAGTGGGTGTTAGGGATTTTAAACTCCAATGTACAGGTGTACAAACATGCATGGGATGTGTGTGATATATAAATGTGTTTATTGGCTGTGAACAAAAACCTACAAGCAAGGAAAAGAAGTAGAAAAGTTGATATGAAATACTCTAATTCCTTTAAATGAATTACCTTGTATACATCATATATAGTTAGTTCATTAACCTGGTACAACAAATGTGCTAACCATGATCCATACAACAAATTTCCGTACTAGTACAACCATTTGGCTTTATTTCAAAACTTCAAGCACCAAAGCAACAACCACAAAACTTAAATTTCATTCTCAATCTTTTCATCATTTTCTCAACAATCACATAGAGCAAAGAATAATCATTTGGCTTAAGTTTCAAAAATATCAACACCAAAGCAACAACAACCACAAAACCTAAATTTCATTCTCAATCTTTGTCTCATTTTCTTAATAACCAAACAAAGAAAAGCATAGTTTAAAAAGCCAATACAAGTGTTTCTAAAAAGGAAAAGAAAAGAAACCCTCTTGGGTTGACAACAAAAAACAAGATTGCAATAGTAACTAGAGTGCCATCTAGGCAGTAGATTGTACGATTAGGAGAAAGATTTAAAGCCCATGGATTGTTGTGATCTAAATATTCCTTTACTTTGTTTCTCAATAACTAAAAAGAGCAAATAAGAAAAATCAAGGGAGCAAATAAGAAAAGTCATTCCTCTGCTCTAATGGATTTTTTCAGCTAGTTAGTTGGCAATGTAGTCATGATCTGAAAAATAATCAAAGATTGGAGACCACTAGGTTGTAGGGAAACCCAAATTACTCTATTCTCTATGTAAGGAATCCCATATCACTTTGTTCCCTATCCCAAAATTAGGTTAAGTAAATGAAAACTCCGTAGGGAATCTAAATCCTAGTAACAAAAGCAAAAATTATATTTTTAAACAACAAGGATCTAGATATTTGGTCAAGAGATACTTATAGATGATTTGGATGTTCTTAAATCAATTTTATTCGGAGAAAAAAAAAATTTATAGCCATTGGAAGCCTCGTATACCCACAATATTCCACCTGATAACTCTTTCTTATTCCTTAATACAAAAACAGTGGGGTGTTGGAAGGGTAGAAGCTAGTGCTTGGGTTACTAAATTTAGCCCAAAAAGAGTCTTAATTGATTAATTAACCAAATCCAAAGATATCATTCACTTACCCCTATGCAACCTTACTAAATTACCAAAATGCCCTTATGCACATAAGTGAACTAATAATTGATCAAACCCTTATAAATAGTGTTGATAAGGTATATGAGCACGAGTAGGGACCATTGGGCCCATAGTATAGTATTGGCTCTCTTAGAATCTAATTTTGAAGTTGATTCAACATCCTACTATAGAGAATCAACTACACTTCAATACCTTATGTAAATAATAATAGGACACTAAGTGCTTAAGTCTATGACCTGTTATCCATTGTATATAATCTCCCCATGAACTGACTGTAGGCACCTTATATCTAAGCAATGGAAACAATACCAATTTTTTTTTTTTTTTTTTTTAAATTGATCTTTTGGGGTAAAGTACTAACCTTTTAGGTTTGGATGTTCTCAAACCTCAAAATTCAAGTGTTGAAGACGACCTTGAAGTTGTTAGAAGTCTCATAAATCTATGATCTTCCGCCCAATGACTCAGCCTTGTTCTTGGCACACTTCCAATGAGAGAAAATGAGGATAAAGTTTATGGTTCTCTTTCTCTCTAGATGGTGGAAGACAAAAGTTATGGAAACCCTAACCCTTAGAGGGTATTTATAGGGTTCCTAATTGGGTTTAAGTGACTTGAGCCCACATGGGCTTGGATCACTTAATCTAGCCCAAAATGGGTCCTAATCGATTAATTAACACAATAGGGTCTACTAATTAATCAATTAGACCAATCCAGAGACCTGGTTCACTTATCGTTGTTCAACCTTACGTAATTACCAAAACACCCTTATGCACAAAAGTGAACCTAGAGCTAATTCGACCCTCATAGTCCATGCCAACAAGGTATATGAGCTCATAGCGAGGAGCACTAGGACCCATAGGAGTACTAGCTCCCTCATAATCCAATTCAGAAGTTGATTTAATATCCCACTACAAAGAATCAACTGAACTCCAGTATCTTATGTAAATAACAACGAGACACTATGTGTTTGGGTCCGTGACTTGCTATCCATTGTGTTCAGTCTCTCCATGAGCTGGTGTCCATAGTCTAACAATGTGAAAACTATCAAACTTTCAAGTCTAATTCTACTATCCTTTAGTTACAAATCCTCCTATATTTTATTCAACTGACATGTCTTAGCTCTCAAAGAGCCTATGTTAAGTTCCACTTAAGGAACTACTATGGTCATAGTTTCCCTGAACACACCTCCTTAGGATCACCCAAGATGACACATTGTCTCAATCCCATGAGATATCATGGTGCCTCTATTGAGAATACTTATTGCTATCGACTTCCACCAATAGTGACCCAATCCATAGGGATATATGATCAGCTTACGATCTCATCCGTAGGTCAAAGTCATTACTGACTTGGGCACAAACTCAATATTCTCTTAAAGTTGAGAGAACAACACAATGAAGCAGCTTGGTGTAGACCCTCCATTTTGTCCTCTTAGCACATGTAATGCTAGTTTCTACCCTGTGTTTCCTTTTTACCTTGTGATCGTTCCTTGGTAACTCATTGATACTCATACAACTTCTTTTTCTAAGTCTTCTTCAGGGACTCTTTTGTAAAGGGGCTCATCAGGACCCTCACTGAAAACCTTTTTTCAGTAAGAAGTGCTTCTTCAGGAACATAGAAGGAGAAAGATAGAGAGGGAGAAAAAGAGAAAACAGAGAGAGAGTCGTTGGCAAAATGAAGAAAAATAGAGTAAGGTAGGGGAGGAAAAAAGGTGCAGAGGCCAAGGAAGTCTGGAGAAAGAGAAGGGGTTTTCAGAGAGGTTTGGAGAAAAAAAATGAGAAGATGAAAAGCCTTAAGTGAAAGAGAACCTTTAGGAGAGAAAAAGAAAAATGTGAGGTGTGCACAGAGTCGATTCTTGCCTGCCAAATGGTAGATTAAGCAATCGGTACACAAGGTCCTCTCTGGCTTGGATGGTTGTGAGGGTTGTGGTGGGGACGCTGTTGTCTCGGAGAAACCAAAGAAAGAAATGGTAAAAAAATAAAAATAAATTGAGTGCTATTGGTAGAGCCAATTCCGTTAACGAAGACGTGGAAATGGGTTGTTTTGGGACTTATGGGTCTGAAGAAGAAGAAGAGCAGTAGTTTCAATCCCAAGCTCTTAGTCCTGGCAGTAGCAAGAGATTCAAGTTTCCTAAGAAGTAATTTTTGATGACTGCAATGGCGTGGATCATTCCTCTATTCCCCGGAAGCTTCGGTCTGCCATGAAAAAGCATAGTCGTGAATTTGTTTCTCCTCCTTTATCGAAGCCAAAGAAGCTGAACTGGTAAAACACATAGTGGAGCTCAAACCTAGGACGACTCCAACTCCTCTGAGACTTTCGATCAAGCGCTAGAGTTTGAAGTTCTAGCACATTGACCTAATTTTCTTGAGAAATAAACAAGAGCCAGAGAACCTTGATCAGGTATGTGGCAAGGCTGTGATGGTGATTGAGGATGAAGTTGTAGATAAAAAGTTGTATCAAGAATAATACCTGTCTGTTGCTTTGCGGTTGAGTCTCTTGAATCAACCTCTTTATTTGAGGAGTATAGCTCATCTGGAGCAGCTTCTAAATTTATTGGAGGTCATCATTGACGATGTGGAAAGCAAGTCAAGTGTCTTAAAATTTTGGGCCATCATCTACTGGGTAGCCATCTGGCCCTCAGGTTTCTATATCAGATGTTGAGATAAATACAGACTCTGGTGGTGTTTCTGAGGTTGGATTTACATCATCTAAGGTTGGTGATTTCTCTAAACCTTCAGCTTTTGGTTCACATAGAGAATGTGATGCCCATAGTGTACTGCTTAGCCTACCTCAATCAGAACTTCGACTTTTATGCTCATTGCTTGCACGAGAAGGTTTGTCAGACAATGCATATTCGCTTGTGGCGGAGGTACTGAAGAATTTAGTGGCAATTGCTCCAACTCATTGTCATCTGTTTATCACTGAGCTAGTGTTTTCTGTGCAAAATTTGACTAAATCTGCAATGGATGAATTGCACACTTTTGGAGAAACTGAAAAAACACTTCTTAGTTCATCATCTTTTGATAGAGCTGGAATTCTGAGAGTTCTATTGGCATTAAGTTCTCTTGTTGCCTCACTTAATGAGAAGGAGAAGGATCAACAACTTCTTCCTGAAAAGGAGCAGACTGCTGCTCTTTCTCAGGTATGGGATATCAATGCAGCCTTAGAACCTTTGTGGCTAGAGCTAAGCACTTGCATAAGCAAAATAGAGAGCTATTTAGATTTTGCAACTGTTTTGCTAACCACATCTATAATCTTTACATCTAAACCATCTGGTGCAATACCTCCACTTCCTGCGGGCAGTTAGAACATCTTACCATACATAGAGCCATTCTTTGTGATGTGTGAGAAATTACATCCTGGGCAGGCAGGTGCAAGTCAGGACTTCAATCTTGTTGCAGTTTCTGATGTCGAGGATGCCAGTACTTTTGATGGACAACAGAAAACTCGAATGTCTGTTATGAAAGTTGATGAAAAACACAGCAGGCTGCCACTCAAAAAGCCCCTTCATGCACAAATTTTTGTACCACCAGATTTTGTGAAAGGCATCCACACGTTTTGATGAATTTGGAGGGCAACCATACCATGCAAAGAAGATGACAATAAGCTACCACTTTGAGGACGTCTTAGGTTTTTCTTTTAGAACATACAACATATAAAGCATCAGATTGGAAGGATGAAGAGCGTTCTAACAACAACCCCTCTTACATGATGGAAGGTAAGTCCTCTTTTTAAGTTTTTGTTTTAGTTTAGTTTAAATTTTGTAATTGTTTAGGTCCATTTATGATTTTTCATCATTAATTTAATTGATCCTTGGTGTTATAGCTTATACTTTGATTTGGTTTGATCCCATTCTTTTAGTTTGAGTATTTCTTATATTTTTGGTAAATTGGCTTCTAGGTGACACAATTTTTATTTTGAAATTTGTCTTGATTTATCTTACTTTGTTTTAGTTAGTTCAAATTTTTTCTTTATAGTGCACTATACTTCTGCATATGTAAATTGGAATCTGATAACTTAGAAACCCTTTTAAATTTTTCTAACCATTCTATGACATTCTAGATTCCTTGAATTTGATTTTAGAATATTTCTTGGGTCAAATATGGTTTTCCAATTAGGAGATATAAATCAATTTTTCAGAAGATTCAATTTTCACTCTGTTTTTGACATTTAGTCTTATTTTAAAAAATTAAATTACTAAATGATCTCTTTAATTTCTTTGAACATTTTTAATTTTTATATATAAAATATTAATAAATAACTTCCAAAATGAGAGATATAATTTTTTCTTCTTGCACACACTACACAAGTGCTCTTCTAAATCTAAGAGATGTTTATTTATTTTTAAATATGTTGTGAATGTGATATTTCTCTGAGATTATTTTTCATATAAAATAAACACATTAAGATAGTTGTGTGAATTTTCTTATGATTTTAGGAAATCTATAAGTTAATTGTAAAAATCAATTGTTGAATACCTTTAAAAGATGCTCTGTTCTGGACCTATTATCATCATCATGAAATCTAGTACTAAATGAGGGCTGGTTAATTAATTTGGTCACTTAAATGATAAACTAGACATAGGTCCCTTGTAAGTAGATAAGTTGTCCACAACTAATTCATGGCTTTGGGCAATCCAGTAGAGATTATAGTGCACCCACCTCTCATAGTAAGTGCACTAGTGTATGTGATGCACATTGGACAAAACCTATAGTGAATCATTATGTAAGACTATCGATTCTCATGATTCACCAAGTTACTATACTAAATGACCTCTCACTCTTGAGAGAAGATTGAGTCCGTGCCAAAGTTAATATGAGTATTTGACTTATAGACAAAATCCTAAGATGGTCATATATCCTTAAAGATTGGGTCATTATTGATGAAGGCTAGTGGTAACAAGTATTCTCAAATAAAGGCCCCATGATTCTCATGGGATTTAAATAATGTGTTCCCTTAGGTGATCCAAAGGATATGTGATCATGAAACCTATGGTCATAGTAATTGCTTTAGTGGAATTTGACATGCTTCTTAAAGCTAGCATATGCCAGTTGATCACATCATAAGTAGGATTTGTAAATCAAAGATTGGAGAAGTAATCTTGATAGGTGATAGCACTTTCTTATTAGATTACGGACACTAGTTCATAGGAAGTCTACATGTAGTGGATAGTAGGTCATGGACCCGAATTTTGTCTCATTGTTATTTATATAGTGTATTAAAGTACTGTTGATTATCTGCAATGAGATGTTGAATCAACTTCAAAATTGGATTTTAAGGGAGCCAGTACTTCTATGGGTCCCAATAGTCCCCCTTTTGAGCTTAAATACCTTGTTGGCATGGTTTATAAGGGTTGGATTGGCTTTAGGTTCATTCTTGTGCATAAAGACGTTTTGGTAATTACGTAAGGTTGCATAAGGGATAGTGAACAAGGTCACTAGATTGGGCTAATTAATTAATCAATTAGATGACCTTGTGAGCTAATTAATCAATTAGGCCTTGTTTTGGGCTAGATTAAGTGACCTAATCCTTAGTGGGCTCAAGTGACTTAAGCCTAGTAAAAGAACCTTATAAACCCCTTAAGGGTTGAGGTTCCATGGCTTTAGATAGTCATTTTCCACCTTTAGAGAGAAAATGAGAAGGCCTAGGTTTACCCTTCCAAAGCCCACAATTTGGAGTGTCAAGATTATGGTTTTAGTCATTAAGTAGAAAATCTTAGGTGAACGAGACCTATAAACTATTCAGGCACGCTCTTTATTGAATGGATTTTGATTTGGGAACATCTAGATAATAAGTATGAGTACCATGTCTCTAGATCTATAGTAATAATGGTTTTTATCATTATTTTATTTCACTACAATAAATTTAAAGATGTTTGGGGATAGATGCATGCACCCAACCGAATCCAACACTTAAGAATGGTGTATTTGGGCCTTTTGGCAACATAGATATATGTAGATTGAGAGCACTACATTTTTTCTAAATTAATTACCATTTTTTCCTTGAATGATTAATTTTTATTATTATTATTATTATCAGATGAAGAAGCAGAACTATCATTGGACCTAAGAGATCTGGAAGAACTATCTCTACTTAATTTCCTTAAGAGATTTGGAAGAACTAGCTCAACTTAATTTCCTTGTAACTCATTGTCACAAAAAATGATCACAATTTTGTCCTTAATCAATTCAAATAATTTCCTAAACAGGGACCACCACAAGCGGATCAACACGGGACTTATGCTCCTTCTGCCCTCAAACATCGCTATCTAGGCTGACCAAGTCGTTCATAGGAAATTCAATTCGAACTAAGTCAGAACTAAATTAGTGATTAATTAATGTTCCAACTTGTAATATTATAAGGAAATTAAGTAGAACTAGTTTTTCAAGATCTCTTAGGTCTAATGATAGTTCTTCATCTTCATTTGATAATTCTACACACACTTCACTTACTCAAAATATTATTAATAGTCAAGAAATAAATATAGCACAAATAGAAAATCAATAACATAATTGGTCAATTCCACACATGAAAATTAATACAATATATCAACAAGGAAATTTTCAATTTAGTCAAAATTATTCAATTAAAACTGAAAAAAAAAAAAAAAACTATTTCTCTTAATCAAAATTTAGAAAGTCTTCAATTATTAAGTCAAAACACTATTAATCATCATAGAAAGAAATTTAATTATATTCATATAGGATTAGTTCAAGTTGCAATAAAACCTTTGTTTCGCTTAGGTTTAGCTATTCATGTTTTTGTTTGTCTAAGAGACACTAGTTCAACAAAATTTACTGATTCTATCCTTAGCATGATTGATTCAAACCTTGCAAATGGTCCCATTTATTTTAACTATTTTTCAAACTTTTCAATGAACATAAATGATCCAAGTATTCTTTCAAGTTTAACTTTAAACATTAAAACCAAAAATATGAATTTTGTGGAAGAAGCCTAAACCATAGCAATAATGAATAGAATATATTATAAACTCATGAAAACTCAATTAAATCCTAGAGCTGTGTGTCAATCTATTAAAGATGAAACATTATTATTAGAATATAATCCTAACAATACTCAAGCCTTTGTTCCTAAAAAATTAAAATGGAATGAAATTACTCAAGAAGGTCAATAGGAATTAAAAGATTTAACCCATCCTAAACCAATTAAGCCTTTAACAACTCCAAAAATTATACAACTTACAGATGGTACTGTTCAAATAGAATTTAATCCAACTTCCAGATATTCATTTAATCAAGATTTTATGTTTACAAGATCTTCTACTTCAAATACAAATTTAAATAGTGTCGATTTTACTCCAAAAATTCCTATTCCTGTCTATCAACAATAAGAATCTCCTCCTATGTCACCTAGTCATTTTGATATGTATCCTAATCAAGTTAACATTATTCATAAGAAAAATTATAAAAAGACTCATTTTACTCCTAATGTAAAATGGATAAAATCATATTATTTTTCTCCTCATAATAATACTAAAAGAACTTATTTTCAAACACTTCCTCCTCAAGGTAGAAATGCATTAAGAAAATAATATGAAAATATATGAATCAAAAGAAAATGACTATTCGTTTTTTCTATTGGTTTTTCAAACTTAGAAAACAAATCAAACAACTCATAACTTTAAGAAATGAAGAAGGACACCAATTAGCAATAAAACACTCATTAGGTTCCCAACCACCCTTAAATAATCATCAATTTAATTTTGATAATAATTCAATTTCTGTCTCACCCTTAAAAATTCCAAGAACCAAAGATGAACAAAGTCCCATAATTTACAAAGATTTCAGACAGTAATTATTTATGTTTTTATGCTTGGAGTTCATTAGACATAATTAATTTGTTGTGTGCATGAACTGTTATATGTCCTGGGTGTGAATGGTATCAAAATGAATTTTCAACACTTTCTGATGAAAGCCTAGAATTTCAAAAATCAAGATTTTCATTTTTCAAGCAAAAGAATTTGAATCTTCTTCAAGACCTTAGACAGATGATAAGTCAAAAGGCTCAAGCTATAGGGGAAGTTAAGCAAGAGCATATAATGCAATTTCTTGCTGACTGTAGCACTTTTGGAGTTACTATTCAAGGGATGAGTTTCACTTGGATTACTCATTATGGCAACACCAATAATGATTGTCCAAAGTTTGATCCCTTGTGTAGGAAAATTCCACTAGAAAGGAATGACTGTAAGTGTGCTCTTACTTACAATATTTGCAAAGCCAACATTGACTTAGACAATTACAAACCGGTAGTCATCAAGTTCAACAATGAGTCAATAGGCTAACTCCTGCTCTCCTCATGGATTATGGAATGCTTTATCAACTAATTTTCTCCCATCCTGATCAAATTGATGGATTTGGAAGAAAATTAGCATTTTGTGTTTTAAATGCCTTCATCAAAGATTTCAAATCAGTTGAACTCATTATCAAAAGCAAGCCTCCTGAATGGTCGAATGATGGAGGAGTTTACCTTGCTCAACATCTCATCATTCTCAAAGCCAATCATAGAAAACGTAAATTGTTTGGTACAGAGATCCCTTGGATCTATACTAAAGTTAGCCTCAAAAAACAAATCAGACATTGGAGGTCAAGAATGATTGCCAAAAACCTTGATTCTGAGATTTCTAATTCTTATAACTTTAATCTCATCGTTGAAGACAATATTCAAAAGATCATTTCTGTAAATGAATTTCCAGAAGTCTCTCTTCTGTTCCAAACTCAATATTCTTACCTTGTTGATAAGTACAAAATGGATTATGTCATTAAAAAGGAAGCTCAACAAGTTTTTGAGAAATATCTCTTAGAAATGCTTAGTTAAGAGATATCAAGAATCTTTTGTACATCTATATCTTAGTATATTTGTTTCTTTGTATTTATCCAATAAAAAAATTGAAAAATATGTAAAGAAAAAATTGTGAAGAATGCGTATAAAACGCAAGAAAAAAAAAACTTATTCAAATAGTAACGAATAATGTCAAATAGTGTTCTTTGTCTACCAATATGACTCTCAAAAGCTACGGGAAGAAAAAGAAGAGGAAGAGAATTTATTCTCTTCTGACATTAGAAAAGATATCTCACCTTCTTCAGCAGACTTCAAAAATCAAAGCTCAAGCCGTCTCAACACTTGATGGAGGATTTCAAAAATCTTTCAAGCATGCAAGTCTCAAGTTCGACTCAAGTCCGATTTTTTCATTTATAAATAGAGAAATGATCTTCATCACCAGGCAGAGCTCAAGAGTGCAAGCATAGAGTGTTTTAAAATTTTCTCTCTTGCTTTTGTAATCTCCTCTTTAAAAAATTCTAGTTCTTTGTATTCATCTGTTTGTAATCACTCATCTATTGTCAACAAGCCTGTAATCAACAACTCTCTATAATCAAGATATATTTTCAATAAAAGTTATTTTCATATTCAAATATCTTTATTTTTATGTTTAAATTTTTGCAATAAATTAAATAGATTTTAGACAGTAATTATTTCTATTTTTATGCTTGGAGTTCATTAGACAAAATTAATTTGTTGTGTGCATGAACTGTTATATATCCTAGGTGAGAATGGTATCAGAGCCACGTTCTGCTTGAGAACCGAGTGGTGTTACGAGTTGGAACAGTAATTAATCACTAATTTAGTCCTGACTTAGTTCAAATTGAATTTCCTTTTACGGCTTGGTTAACCTAGATAGCGGTGTTTAAGGGCAGAAGGAGCATAAGTCCTATGTTGATCCACTTGTGGTGGTCCCTATTCAGGAAATTATTTGAATTGATTAAGGACATGATTGTGATTATTTTATGTGACAATGAGTAATATTATAAGGGAATTAAGTAGAGCTAGTTCTTATAGATCTCTTAGGTCCCAGATAGTTTTGCATCTACATCAAATAATTCTGACAGTTCTTCATATGAGATAAATAGATTTACAAATTCATTACCTGCATCATCAGTTGCATCATAATATAGCCATCACATAAAATTTAATAATTCAAAATTCGATGAAGAAATGAGTCAAATAGAAAATCAACTAAAAAATTTGCATAGTGTGTTAAACTTTATTTCAAAAATTCCACTTCTTGAAAAAGAGTCTAAGTCAACTATTTTCTCTCATCATGACAAACCTCCTTTAAACATAAATATCATTAGAAAAAGATATATTAAAATAAATCCTTTTGTTCCTAATGTAGAATGGATTAAATAAGATTATTTTTCTCCTCAAAATAGTGCAAAAAGAAATTATTTTCAACAACTTCCTCCTCAAGTTAGAAACGCTTTAAGAAAACAATACGAAAAATATATACAAGTAGTTAGGATCACTATTCATTTTTTCCTTTGATTTTTCAAATTTAGGAAACAACTTAAAAGAATTGCAACATTAACCTCAAGAAAAACAATAGAAAATTCTCCACATAATAAAAAATTATTAGATCAACAAAACTCAAATCAAGAAGAGTCAAGTGAAACAAATTTAATAAATAAAAAAATTCTTCTGTCCCGAGAGAGGTGGAGGAAACATCAACATCAAAGATAGAAAAAATACAAAAATAATCAAAACAATAAATGTAATATCTTCAAAAGTAGATAAGCAAGTATTTTTTTATGCTATAGACAAAATACAAGATGAGAAAACACAAAGAAATTATTTACAAAACTTAAAAAATTTAATTCTCACGGAAAATTCAAATAAAACTCAAGAAATTAAACCTACACAATACTCAATGGATGAAATTTCTAATAGATTCAAAAATACTCAAAAGCCTATAACTATTGACGATTTGAAAGAAGAAATACAAGAAATAAAAAAAACAAATAGATCAATTAAAATAAGAAAACGAACAAATAAAACAAGAAAATGAACAAATTAGAAATGTAATACAATATGAACAAGATTTTGGTGAAACATCTAATAATCAAGATCCAAAAATAATAATACCTAATAAACAAACCCCTATAGAATCATTTATAAATACAATATCAAAAATAGATTTTCAAAGATGGTATACAAATGTAAAAGTCATAATTGAAGATTTTGAATTAGAAATTGTAGCATTAATAGACTTAGGAGCCGATATGAATTGTATTCAAGAAGGATTAATTTCTACTCAACATTATGAAAAAACAGGACAAGAACTTTTTGCTGCAAATAAAGGAAAATTAGATATAGAATATAAACTTCAAAATGTTCATATATGTCAAAATAATTACTGTTTTAGAACTCAATTTGTATTAGTATAAAATATGACTGAACCTTTAATCTTAGGAACTCCTTTTATTACATTACTTTACCATTTTCAAGTAAATGATGAAGGTGTCAAAACTACAATATTAAGAAACACTATATTTTTTCCTTTTATATATCCATTAACTAAAAAAGAAATACATCAAGTCCAAAGTGATTCAATAAATAAAAGGATAAATCTAATTCAAAGAAAACAAGCTCATATAAATTTTCTATTAAAAGAAATTCAATATAAGAAAGTAGAAGAACAACTTCTAGAAGATAAGGTTCAAAAGAAAATAAAAGAGATTCAAGATCTTTTTCAAAAAGAAATTTGTTCTGATCTTCCAAATGCTTTTTGGTCTAGAAAGAAACATGAGATAAGTTTACCTTACATTCAAAATTTTGATGAGTCTAAAATTCCCACTAAGGCTAGACCTATTCAAATGAATGAAAAACTTTTAGAATACTATAAACAAGAAATTGATTCATTACTAAATAAAAAATTAATCAGACCCTCAAAATTCCTTTGGAGTTGTGTCGGCTTTTATGTTCAAATGTTGTTGAACTAGAAAGAGGTGCACCTAGATTAATCATTAATTATAAACCTATAAATAAAGTATTACAATGAATAAGATACCCCATTCCTAATAAGAAGGATTTACTCAAAAGACTTCATAGTACTGTAATTTATTCAAAATTTGATATGGAAAGTTCAAATTAAAGAAGAAGATAAATACAAAATTGCTTTTACAGTCCCTTTTGGTCATTATGAATGGAATGTCATGCTTTTTGGTCTCAAAAATGCCCCCTCTAAATTTCAAAATATTATGAATGATATTTTTAACCCCCATTTTCAATTCATAATTGTATACACGGATGATGTTTTAGTATTTTCTAATTCATTAAAAAAACATTTTGTTCATTTAAAAAAGTTTTTCAACGTAATTAAAGCAAATGGAATGGCATGTTCTGCTCCAAAAATGAAATTATTACAAACAAAGATTATATTTTTAGGACATGAAATTTTTCAAGGAAAAACAAAATCGATTCAAAGGTCAATAGAATTTTCTAACAAATTTCTTGATGAAATAAAAGACAAAAAAACAATTGCAAAGATTTTTAGGTTGTTTAAATTATGTTTCTGATTATTTCAAAGATTTTAGAATCATTTGTGAACCTTTATACAAAAGACTTAGGAAAAATGCACTTGCATGGATTGAGCATCATACCAATTTGGTCAAAGAAATTAAACAAAGAGTCAAACATTTATCATGCATTAACATCCCTCATCACAATTCATTGCTCATTATAGAATCAAATGCATCTAATTTAGGTTATGGAGGCATATTAAACAAGAGTATAACGATCAAGTGCATATAGTTAGATATCATTTAGGGATCTGGTTGGGTGCTCAAATAAATTATTCAACTATAAAAAAAAAGTCTTATCTATAGTTTTATGTATTTCAAAATTTCAAAGTGATTTGATAAATAAAAAGTTTCTTTTAAAAATTGATTGCAAAGTTGTAAAAGATATTTTACAAAATGATGTTAAAAATTTAGTTTCAAAACAAATTTTTGCAAGATGACAAGTTTTACTTTCAAATTTTGATTTTGAAATTGAATTTATCAAAGGACAGTTGAATTCCCTTCCTGACTTCCTTACTCAAGAGTTTTTGCAGGGTAAGGATCCTCCTCCATCCTAATGGGTTCTCTCGTTAGGCCTTAGCTTTCTTCATCATCCAAGAAAACAAAAACTTCATATGCAATGTGTAGACCTCAATTTTGTCCTCCTAGCACATGTCCTATTAGATACTTATTCGATACTTTACAGTAGCTGCTTGGTGGCCCACATCTACTCACATTACTTACCTTTCTTGAATTACCTCAGAGACTCTGATTGAGGGGTTGCCAAACCCCTTATTATAACCTCGGTAGCTTTAATTTAGACTTAGACACTTTCCTAAACGCCTTAGGCCCACTTAGACACTTCATTAGGCTTAGTTCACTTAGGCCCATTTAAGCACTTTTAAACCCACTTTTTATATGACTTGCATGATTTCATGACCTACATGACTTGTGTGGCTTATATGGATTTCTTTATTATTTTTTATTTTTTATTTTATTTTATCTGATTACAAGTTTTCTAAATCATATTTCTTGGCTTTTTGGGCATGAGGAAACGGGCCGCCATCTATTTGGAAGGAGAATCAACAGAATTTTGAAAAAAAAGAGGAGATTTTATTTTAGAAGGATATCACATATATTATTTCCATAGGAGAATCGATTATAAAAGGGAAGAAAATAAGAAAGAAAAGAGATTACAAAAGGAAGGGATGAGGGGATTTTCCTCCGGTAGATTTGGGGGGTTCTTTTGGGAAAGGCTGATATATATACGTGAGAGAGGAAGAAAAAAAATGAGGGATTCTTTGATTGTCAAGGGCAGAAAAACGCACGAGGGTGGAAGAGGAGCAATTGCAGCCGACTTTGTCCAGGTATACTTCTGGTTACTCTGGGTGTTCTGACCCATATTTGATTTCTCCATCTTGGTCATTTAGAAATATTCAATGTCTTGTCGTTTGGTGTGGATCGGAAAGGGCCACAAGTTGTTCTGTTGGGATTGGTCGTTTACTACTCCACCTTGTTTCGATTTTGATTATTTTATGTGTCATTGATGTTTTTGGAAATATAGAACTCCATGCTTGAATGTTATCACGCTCGGATTTTTTTTTTTTTCGTTTAAATCCTATTCTGCATAGTTTCCTCCGCTCTTAACCCATGGATTAATACTTGAAGTGGGGTTATTTATGCCTACTGATCAACATCTTCTACTCCGCCTTCTCCGGATATCTCACGTCCGGAATTTTGTCCAGCCAATGTTCCACCTTCTCCGGATATCTCACATCCGGAATTCTGTCCGGCCAACGTTCCATCTCCTTCGGATGTCTCACATCCGGAATTCTGTCCCGCCGCCATTCCACCTTCTCCGGATATCTCACATCTGGAATTCTGTCCCGCCGCCATTCCATCTCATCCGAATGTCTCACATCCGGAATTCTGTCCCGCCGCCATTCCATCTCATCCGGATGTCTCACATCCGGAATTCTGTCCCGCTGCCATTCCACCCTCTCCGGATATCTCACATCCGGAATTCTATCCGGCCAACATTCCACCTCATTCTCTATTTACTTCTTTGATTGGGAATTTATTGTTTTTAAATTGAATTTTTGAATCATTTTTCAACTAAATATTCTCAGCATTAAAAAATCCATCTTTAATAATCCCTTGCTGCCATTTTTCCTCTCGGCATGCACTTTCACTATTTTCTTTGACTTTCAACTATTTTCTTGATCTTCTTGATTTTACACAAGCATGAACAAAACTCCATAATTCTAAGTCATGGAATTTATGGAATCAACTCATGCAAAATCAATTAGGGCATTGGAGGGGGGCCCGACATTCATGATATTCTCTTCGATAGTGTTTGTTTGATAATTGATTGATTGTGCTCCCTCTTTGTGTTATATATGAGATTATTTTGAATTAGTTATTGAGCTAACTTTGTTTCCCATAGAGGAGTATTAGCTTGCTATCCAGGTACGCTCTCCATCTCACCACTTTCGAAATTCCATGAATATCCATGTCTTTGTGTACCATGCACTTGCTTGATGACATGTTTGATTGCCTTGATGAATATTTGATGCTTGTTTTATTATCTTAGATAAAACATATGTTGTGTGATATATTTCTACACTAACTTTTATGTTTTATGATGGCGCTTGAGAAGCCGTTCAAGTACGCACTTCGACTCTATCTTATAATCAGATTTTCTTGTTAGATATGTCATTTTTTTTTTTTTTGTAATCACCTTAGTCAACCCAAGTATCCTCAATTAATCAATTAATTGCCACACTTCCCTCAATTTAGTCAGTAGAGACCTCTTTAGGGCTTAAAGGGGTGCTACCTCCTAGAGGTACCTTCCCAATAAGTAACCTGATCCCCGGACCTAGACTCAGGTTTTTCAAAGACATGCTTTTTCCAAAAATTATGGAGTCACATTTTAGGGTTTTTCTTTCTTTTTTTATTTTCCCTTTAAAATAAAAATAAAATAAGTGGTGGCTCCAACTTTTCTAAAATTAATTTTTCACAAATAAAAAGCGAGTCTCGCCGATCGAGTGGGGACGCACGTGAAAAATGCGGGTCCACACAATGATTTCAAATTTTCCAAATATTCGTTCTACTTTTCTATTACAAACGTCAAATTCTTTTCAAGTTTTGAGTCTAGATTTTCCTCATCTCCAACCTTCAAAAAGTTTCATTCAAGCTTCTAAATCAACATCTAAGAATATTCATGTTCAGAGTCAATCCAGTCCTAACACTATTTTAACATTACCTTCTCATTCTTCTTCTTTTCCAACCAGTCAGTATGTCAAAAAACCCAAAACCTTAGAAATTGCTTTCATTGAGCCAAAGTTCAATTATGAGAAATTCCTAAAATTCTTCCCTATATCTTTACTCAATGAGTCAACTTTAATTCCAATGATCATTTGGAAACTCGTCAATTTTATGAGTTCATCTTAGTAAACACTAATTCAGTTCAAATTACTCATAACACTAATAAAAACAATCCTCAAAGGATTGTTTTTTTCAAATGTCAAATTCTTAGAGTCATGACCATTTCTGATTGGAATAAAAAACCCTTCACTTGCAAGGCGTTTAGTCAACCTTTCCATCCCATGAGCTTCAACTACATAGACTATATGGATGCTTCGTACAATATGTTTTATTTGCAAAGTTACTAGCATTCTTGGTTCATCCAATTTTCAAGAAATTGTAATACAAAATTTCCTACTTGGTTTAAAAAATGGTGGACTTTCTTTGGTCTACTAGACTCCATTTTCCCTCCTGAAATTCAAGAAAAATTCAACTTATACAAGAACAAGACTTCATCTCAGTCTATCACTCAATCGAGAATCCTAACGTTCTATTTCATATTAAGAATTCCATGGATTCTAACATGGAATATTATCAAGAAGCAAGAACAACCTCATCATTTTCCATTACCTCTCTCTAGAGAATTCAACATCAAATGGTGGGACAAATTCAATAACGAGTTCGTTTGTCAACAAAAGATTTTGCAGATAATTTCAAGATCGGGATCAGCAAATTCAAAAGATTCAATAAGCTCTTCTCAAGGGCCAACTCAAGTAGAATTCTTGACTTTGAAAAGCAAATGTCAAGCCTCATTAGCAACTGGTACTGATTTAGAACAATATCATCAAGGACTTATTCAAACCCTCAAACAGTTTGACGATCATCAAGAAAATGAAGAAACTGAAGATACAGCTTTATCGTATGATTCATACGTAGACCCTGAGTTAATATTTTATGGAGGACCTATGGGTCAATCTAGATAAAAGATCTCAAGAATCTTTTATACAACTGTATATTTGTACAATTGTCTCTCTATATTTATCCAGTAAAAAAAAGTAAAGAATGTGTATAAAATGCAAGATAAAAATAAATAAATAAACCACTATTCAAATAGTAATGAATAATGTCAAATAGTGTTCTTTGTCTACTAATATGACTTTCAAAAGCTACGGGAAGAAACAAAAGAGGAAGAGAATTTATTCTCTTCTGACATTAGAAAAGATATCTCACTTTCTTCAGCAGACTTCAAAAATCAAAGCTCCAACTGTCTCAACACTTTGTGGCGGATTTCAAAAATCTTTCAAGCATGCAAGTCTCAAGTTCGACTCAAGTCCGATTTTTTCATCTATAAATAGAGAAGTGATCTTCATCACCAGACAGAGCTCAAGAGTGCAAGCATAGAGTTTTCTAATTCTCTCTCTCACTTTTGTAATCTCCCTTTTCAAAAAATTCTAGTACTTTGTATTCATCTCTTTGTAATCATCCATCTGCCGTCGACAAGACTGTAATCAACAACTCTCTGTAATCAAGGTATATTTTCAATAAAAGTTATTTTCAGATTCAAATATTTGTGTTTTTATGTTTAAATTTATGCAATAAATTAAACAGATTTTGGACAGTAATAATTTTTGTTTTTATGCTTGGAGTTGATTAGACAGAATTAATTTGTTGTGTACATGAACTGTTATATGTCCTGGTGTGAAACTTGAGGAGGAAGTTGTTGAAAATGATTTCTTTTTGCATTAGTTTGAGGAGAAAAATAATATGATTTAATCAATTCTACATTAGGAACAAAAAAAATTCTTTTAATATATTTTTTTTTTTCTAATGATATTTATGTTTAAAGAAGGTTTATCATGATGAGAGAAAATAGTTGACTTAGACTCTTCTTCAAAAAGAGGAATTTTTGAAATAAAGTTTAACATACTTGACAAAAAATTTAGTTGATTTTCTATTTGACTCATTTCTTCATCTAATTTTGAATTATTAAATTTTATGTGATGACCATATGATGATGCAGGTAATGAATTTGTAAATATGTTTATCTCATATGAAGAACCGTCTAAATTATATCCAGAATTATTTGATGCAGATGTAGAACTATCATGGGACCTAAGAGATCTGGAAGGACTAGCTCTACTTAATTCTCTTATAATATTTCTCATTGTCACAGAAAATAATCACAATCATGTCCTTAATCAATTCAAATAATTTCCTGAACAGGGACCACCACAAGCAGATCAACACGAGACTTATGCTCATTCTGCCCTTAAACACCGCTATCTAGGCTGACCAAGTCATTTATTATTATTATTATTATTATTATTATTATTATTAGTATTATTATTATTATTACTATTACTATTACTATTACTATTACTATTATTATTATTATTATTATTATTATTATTATTATTATTATTATAGGAATCATGTCTTATAACCCTATCACCCTTATTCTCACGGGTAAATAATTGACTAAACCTAATTATGTTGACTAGAAAGAAACCTAGACATAGTGCTCACAATAGAATAGTTAAAATAGGTAACTCAGCAATTTGCTCCACCCATTCCAAATGAGATTTCTATTAGGATAGAGCTCTTAAAAGCATAAAATGATGTAACAGATTTGGAATTCATTATCCATTTATTAATATTCTAATTTCACTTTTATTTATCCTTATTCCATGCAATATATTTTTATAAGTATTCTAACCTAGCATCTCTTACATTGTATATGACTTTGGTGCATTAAGAGTTGCATGGAAGATCCAAATCATGGGTTCCTTGCAATGAGATGATTTGTTCACAAATGGTTTGTGGACTTAGGCAGTCTATTTGAGACTATAGTGCAATACCTCCTAATTAGAGGGATGCCTAGTCTTGGCCATCATGATGGGGTTCTTGCGGTGAGTGCACTAGTGAGTATAGTTACACTTTGGGCAAGACTTACGATGAGTCATGACATAAGGCTATCGGGTAGTCATGACTTCAACAAGATGCTACATTATATTGTCTTTCAACCTTGAGAGAATATTGAGTTTATGTCAGTTTATAATGGCTTTAACCTATGGATTATATCCTAAAATGATCATATATTCCCTATGAATTGGGTCACTTATGATGGAAGCTAATAACAATAGGTATTATCAATAGATGCACAATGATATCTCATGGACTTTAAGACACTGTGTCCCCTTGGGTGATTATAAAGACATGTGATCATGAAATCACAAGGCCATAGTAATTCTTTTAGTGGAATTTGATATATGCTCTTAGTGAGCCAAAATATGTCATTTGATCACATAATAGAAGGATTCTAACTCAAGGATTCTAGAGTTAGTCTTGAAAGATTGATAGTTTTCACATTGTTAGACTACATATGACTAGCTCATGGAGAGACTATATATAGTGGATAACAGGTCATGGGCTTGAGTACTTAGTGTCTCGTCGTAATATACATAGGGTACTAGAGTACAGTTGACTCTTTATAATGGAATGTTAAGTTAACTTCAGAATTGGATTATGAGGGAACTAGCATTGTCATTTGGGTCCCAATAGTCCTTGCTCAAGCTCATATTCCTTGATGTCACGATTTATGTGGGTTGGATGGGTTCACTTGTGTGTATAAGGGCATTTTGGTAATTATGAATGTTGCATAAAGAATAAGTAAACAATATCTTTAAACTAGCTAATTGATTAATTAGAGCCTTGTTAGGTTAATTAATCAATTAGTAACCACTTTAGGCTAGATTAAGTGACCCAAGCTCATGGTGAGCTCAAGGCACTGAAGTATAATAGAAAGCTTATAAATATTGCTCTTAAGGGTTAGAGTTTTAGTCTTGTTGCCTCTCTATTTTGTCTAGAGAGAGAAAACCTTAGCCTCTAACCTGAAGATCTCTGTTGGGAACCTCAGATTATTTCGCTCCCATGCCCTAGATCTCATAGGTTGTATGCATCTATCCCTAGGCATCTCTAAATCTATTAAGCTAAATAAAATGGTAATAAAAATCATTATTAACTATAAATCTAGAGATATAGTACTCATACTTATGATCTAGAAGTTCCTAAATCAATTCTTAGTGATAAAGAACATGCCTGAAGGTCTCATACACCTAAGATCTTTGACTCAATGACTTGAACCCTGATCTTGGCGCTCCAAAGTGTAGGCTTTGGATTGGAGAAATTCTAAGCTCTCTCTCTCTAGAGGTGGAAGGTGGCTCTTACACCAAAAAGTTATGGAAACCCTAACCACTTAGGGGTATTTATAGGGTTCCTCAACTAGGCTTAAGTGACTTGAATTGATTAAGGTTTTGGTTATTTAATCTAACCTAAAACATGTCTTAATTGATTAATTAACCACATACGGTTATCTAATTAATAAATGAGCCCAATCTAGATAACTTTTTACTATCCCTTGTGCAACCTTATGTAATTACCAAAATGTTCTTATGCACAAGAGTGAACTAAGAGCCAATCTAACCCTCATAAGCCATGTCATCATGGTATATGAGCTTAAAGCAAGGACTACAAGGACCCATAGGAGTACTGGCTCCTTCAAATTCCAATTTTGAAGTTGATTCAAAATTCCACTAAAAATAATCAACTATACTCCAATACCTTATGTAAATAACAACAAGGTGAAGCTCAGGTCTATGACCTACTATCTACTGTATGTAAACTCCTTATGAAGTGGTGTCCATAATCTAATAAGGTAGTGTTATCACCTACAATATTATATCTCTAATACTTGAGTTACATATCCTACTTATTATGTGATCAATTGACATACTGTATGTAGACCCTCAATTTTGTTTCCTTAACACGTGCACTATTAGGTGTTCTTTCAGTACTTCACAACAATTCCTTAGTGGCCCATTGCTATTCGTACAACTTACCTTTTTTAGTCACCTTAGAAACTCTGGTTGAAAGATTTATTTGACCCTCATTGTGATCCTTAGTAACCCCGAGTTAGATATAGGATTTTTCTTTTTTTCTTTTTAGAATAGCTCATTTAGGTTCACTTTTAGGACACTTAGGCACTTTTTTTTATCACCTTAGGTCACTTAGGCACTTTTCTAATCACCTTAAGTCACTTAGGCACTTTTCTAATCACCCTAGGTCACTTAGGTATCTTTTTTTATCACCCTAGGTCACTTAAATACTCTTTTTTGTATCACCATATGTCACTTAGGTACCTTTTTTTTATCACCCTAGGTTTACTTATGCACATTTTTTATCATCCTAGGTCACTTAGGCACTTTTTTTATACATCATTTAAATACTTTTCTAATCACCTTTAGTCACTTAGGCACCTTTTTTATCACCCTAAGTCACTTAGGCACTTTTCCGATCAGCATAGATCACTTGGGCACTTTTCTAATCACCTTAAGTCACTTAGGCTCTTTTCCGATCACCCTAGGTCACTTAAATACTTTTCTTATCACCTTAAGTCACTTAGGCACCTTTTTTTTTTATTTTTTTTTTTATCACCCTAGGTCACTTAGGCACCTTTTTTTATCAACCTAGGTCACTTAGGCATTTTTTCGATCACTCTAAGTCACTTAGCCATTTTTCTTATCACCCTAAGGCACATTTTTTTTATCACCCTAGGACACTTAGACACTTTTTCGATCACCTTAAGTCATTTAGACACTTATCATATCACCCTAGGTCACTTAGGACCATCTAGGATCACCTTGGTCTATTTACGTCACTTAAGCCCATCTAGGCACACCCTAGGCCCATTTAGACTCACCCTGGCCATTTAGACACACCTAGACCCATTTAGGTCACTTAGGCCCATTTAAGCATAGCTGGCCCATTTAGGCACACATGGCCCATCTAAGCAAACCTTGGCCCATTTAGGAGACCCTGACCCATTTAGACATACCTAGCCCATCTAGGCATACCTTAGCCCATTTAGGTCACTTAGGCCCATTTAGGCACACCTAACCTAATTAGGCACACTTGGGTCTAGGCACAGTTTGGCCTATTTAGGCACACCTTAGCCTATTTAGATCACCTAGGCCTATTTAGACATATTCCGACTTATTTAGACATACTTGGCCCATCTAGGCACACCCTAGCCCATTTAAGTCACTTAAACTCATTTAGGCACACTTGGCCCATCTAGTCACGCCTTCGCCCATTTAGGTCACATTGGTCCATTTAGACACACATTGGCCCATTTAGGTCACTTAGGCCTATCTAGGCACACCTAGCCGACCTAGGCACACTTGGCCCACTTAGGTGACCTTTTAAGTATTTTTTGCATTTTTTTTATTTATTTTTATTTTATCATCTTCTAAAAATTTTATTCAGGTATTTAACTTAATAATTTGATGTTTTTGCAAGGAAACTTACTAATAGAAAATGATGGGTTGAATCTTATTAATGGCTTTGAAAATGAGAGGATAAGTTTTTTTTTTTTTTTTTTTTTTTTTTTTTGAAAAATCATAATATTTTTTAAAATGGAAGATATAAGATTTTTTGAAAATAACATCAATTTTTAAAGATGGCATAAATTTTTTAAAAAGGACACCAATTTTTTTTTTTTTTTTTTTAAGGAAATGAGAATTTTTAAAAATGAATAGAAGATATGAAATTCTTTTTTTTTTTTTTTTTTTTTTTTTTTTTTTTTTTTTTTTTTTTTTTTTTTAAGAAGGCATCATTCTTTTTTAAGAAGAATGAGAATTTTTTTAAAATGGACGAGTTTTTTTTTAGAAAAGATGAGAGAGTTTTTTTGGGAAGAGAATATTACAATTCTTTTTAAAAGTATATTTAAGTTTAGAAAATAAGGATTCATGGAATAGAGGAGTCAGCCACAATGAGAAGAATATGAGATTCATACATTTTGGAGAAGGCTACTTACCATCTTAGATTAGGAAAAATGAGGTGGTTGCCATTGACTTGCCAAAACGGATACCAAGCATGCCTTTAAGCCAAAAAGGAAAGGGGGATCATTAAGGAAAAAGAAAACCTCGACATGAAGGGGGGATAGATTTTTTGAAGAAAGGAAAAAAATGTTGGGAGAATCACAATGGACAATCAATCAAAGGAGGGAGATGTTTGGGAAGAGAGGAGTCGCTATCTTTTGAGAGAAAAAAGAGACATTTTGAAAAGAGATTCAAAGGAGTTTTTTTTTTTTTTTTTTTTTTTTTTTTTTTTTTTTTTTATAAAAAAAAGGAGGTGGGAGGAGGGGGGGAGGGATTGGCAACTTGAGGAGTGACGACTGCACTTTTTTTTTTTTTTTGGAGCCATCACTTTGGAAATTTATAAGGTTCAGGGTGCATGTACAATAAGATCTCTTCCAGGAACACGCTTAGAAGAGGACACTGATTTTTTTTAGGAGACAATCAATTGCATCTTGAAGGGAATTGAAGGTAAATATTGATAAATATTGATTTTTTTTTTTTAACTTTAAAAATATTGATATTATTTTGATTGTTTGGGATTTGATTATATTGATGCTTTTGAAAATATTAGTATTAGTTTGATTATTTTAATTTTAGATAAATATTGATTGCTTTAGTTTTTGATAATATTGATGTTTTAGTTTTGAAAATATGGATATTGGTTTGATCGCTTATCTTTTTAGTAAAGACTGATGTTTTAGTTTTTTATTAATATGGATGTTTTAGTTTAGATAAATGTTGATGTTTTAGTTTTTGAGAAATATGGATTTTTTTGTTTAAATGGATATTAATGTTTTAGTTTTGAAAATATTGATGTTAGTTTGGATGTTTTAATTTAGATAAATTTTGACATTTTAGTTTTGATAAATATTGAAGTCTCATATGCATTGGCATGTTAGTTACATTTAAAAAAAAAAAATTCCCAAAATGTTAGTTTTGATTGTTAGTTATTTCTAAAAAAAAATTCTTAGAACGTAAGCTTGAATAAATTAATTGTTAGTTGTTTAAATTGTTTAAAGCATTGGACTCCTAACTTCCTAAGCTTCAAAACCATATGTGATTTGCCTCAAGAAACTCACGGGAGATAGTCCCAATGTTGACTTAAAGTTGATGTCATTATGATGACATGGATCTCAAAACAAGAACTTCCAATAATCTTTATTTTCTTAGGTCGTCAAGAATCCTTCCTATTTTTTTTTTCAATCACCATAAGATCTCGAAAATGAAACTTCAAAAATTCTTTCTTTTCTATTGGGTCATCATAGATGGATAAAAAAAGAAATTTTTTATAATAATAAAAAATTCCTATGTTCCTATAATGGAGCTTACAACCCATCTATTGAAAAGAAAAGACTTTTACAACAAAGTAAAAATCCTATAAGGGGTTTGTAACCTAATCTAGAGAATAAAAAGATAGAGATTATATTCATTCATATTCATTCATTCATCTTTAGGGATCATAGGATGAATAAAACAACCCTACAAAACGGATCTAACAGCAAGAACCTACCTTAGGGCTCTGATACCAGTTGTTGGGAACCTTGGATTACTACATTCCCATGTCTTGGATCTTGTAGGGTGCATGCATCTATCCTTAGGGATCTACAAATCTATCACAAAGGAATAAAATGACAATAAAAACCATTATGACTATAGATTTAAAGACATAGTACTAATACCTATGATCTTAATGTTCTAAAATCAAAATCCATTTGATGAAGAATGTGCCTGAATAGTCTAGAGGTCTTAATCACCCAAGATCTTCCACCTGATGATTAGAACCATGATCTTGGGCACTCCAAAATGCAGGCTTTGAAATGGTGAAAACCTAAGCTCCCTCTTTCTCTCTCTCTCTAAAGGAGGAAGACGATTGTCTAAAGCCATGGAAAACCTAACCCTAACCTCAACCCCTAAAGTGTATTTGTATGGTTCCCTTACTAGGCTGAAGTGACTTAGCCCACATGGGCTTCGATAACTTAATCTAACTCAAAATAGGTCTTAATTGATTAATTAACCAAATAGGGCCATCTACTTAATCATTTAGCCTAATCTAGATACCTTGTTCATCATCCCTATGCAACCTTATATAATTACAAAAACACCTTTATGCACAAAAGTGAACCTAGAACCAATCTAATTCTCATAAACCATATTATCATGGTATATGAGCTGAGAGCGGGGACTACTAAGAACCATAGGAATATTGGCTCCCTTAAAATCCAATTCTGAAGTTGATTTAACATCTCACTACAAAAAATCAACTGCATTTCAATACCCTATGTAAATAACGAGACAAAACTCGAGTCCATGACCTACTATCTGCTGCATGTAACCCCTTATGAATTGGTGTATGTAATCTAACAAAGTAGTGCTATTACCTATCAAGATTACCTCTTCAATCCTTAAGTTATAGATCTCATTTATTATATGATCAACTAACATACTCTAACTCCAAGGAGCATATGCCTATTTCCACTAAAGGAATTACTGCGATCATAGATTTCGTGATCACATGTCCTTTGGATCACCCAATAAGACACATTGTCTTAATCCCATGAGATATCATAGTGCCTCTATTGAGAATACCTGTCGCCGCCAGCCTTTATCAATAGTGACTCAATCCATAGGAATATATGACCAATTTAAGGTCTCACTCATAGGTCAAAAGTCTCTTATTGATTTCGACATAAGCTCAAATCCTCTCCAAGTTGAGAGTTCATGTAGTATAGTAGCTTAGTAAATCATGACAATTGATAACTTTACATCACGATTCATTGTAGGTCCTATCTAATATGCATCACATGTACTAGTGCACTCTCCATGAGAAACTCATCCCGATAGCCAAGACAATTCATCCCTCTAATTAAGAGGTAGTGTACTATAGTGAATATTGGATTACTTAAATTCATTATCTAATTGAGGAAAACTTATCTACTAACAAGAAACCCATGACTTATATTTTCTATGCAACTTTTAAATAAGGGGACACTCAAGTCTGACTTTATTATATCATGTCTTACTTTTAAGGACCCATCCCAACACACAAGTGAACTAAAAACCCATCCAACTCTCATAAATTGTTTCATCAAGGGATATGAACTCAAGCGAAGACCATTGGGACCCATAGGACAACACTAGCTTCCTCGGAATCCAATTTTGAAGTTAAATCAACATCCCACTACATAGAGTGAATTGTACTTCAGTACTCTATGTATATTACAACGAGACACAAAGTACTCGGGTTTGTGACCTACTAACCATTGTATATAGTCTCCCCATGAACTAGTCATTTGTAGTCTAATAAGGTGAAAGATATCAGTCTTTCAAGACTATCTCTACCATCTTTGAGTTATTGTTCCTTCTGTGATGTGATCAAATGACGAACTCTAGCTCACTAGGAGCATATTCCAAATTCCACTAAAGAAATTATTATGGGGCCCACAAATTTCATGATCACACGTCTTTATAATCACCCAAGGGGACACAATGTATCAAAGTCCATGAGATATCATGGTGCCTCAATTAAGAATACCTACTACTACCAGTTTTTATTGATGGTAACCTAATCTATAGAGAATATATAATCATTTTAAGATCTCACCTATAGGTTAAAACCGCTACTAACTTCTTCACAAACTCAATATTGTCTCGAGGTTAAGAAACAATATAGTATAGCAGCTTGGTCAAGTCATGACTACTCGATAGCCTTATGTCATGACTCACCGTAGGTCCTATCTAATGTGTAGCCACACACACTAGTGCACTCACCATGGGAACCTCATCTTGAAAGCCAAGACCAGACATCCCTCCAATTAGGAAGTGGTTCACTACAATCTCAAATGGATTACTATAGACCATCCATTTTGTCTTAGTAGCACCTATTATTCTACATGTTTTCTTCCACTTCTTGTTGCCTTATAATGGTCTCATGGTAGTCCATTGTCACTCATACGGTTTGCTATTTTGTAAGCAATCTTTGGAGATTCATTGTTGAATGATTTTATGGATCCTGATTGTGATGCTAATGGAACCTTAGCTTAGCTCACTTAGTGGCACTTTAGGTTCAGCTCAATTAGTTACACATAAGGTTCAGCTCACTTAGTTGCATTTTAGGTCTAGTTCACTTAGTTGCACCTTATCTCAACTCACTTAGTTGCATCTTAACTCAGCTTACTTAATGACACCTTAGTTTACCTTATTTAGTTGCATTTAAGTGTAACTCACTTAGTTGCACATTAGCTTAGTTCACTCGGTTGCATCTTAGGTTTAGCTTACTTATTTACATTTTAATTTTAGCTCACTTAGATGCACTTTAACTTAGCTCACTTAATGACATCTTAACTTAAAATTTACTTTGTTACACCTTAGGTTTAGCTCACTTAGTTGCATTTTAGGTTTTTCTCACTTAGATGCACTTTAGATTAGCTCACTTAGTTGCACTCTAGCTTAGCTCACTCAATGTCACCTCAGCTTAGTTCACTTAGTTGCATTTTAGGAAATTCCTTAGTTGCATCTTAGTTTAGGGGCACTTTAAGATAATCCATCTCATTGTACGTTGAGTTCATTCCATTTAGGTGTACTTTAGGATAGTTCATTTAGATGCATATTTAGTTCATTTGATTTAGGTGCTCTTTAGGATAGTTCATCTAAGTCCATTTTAGGAAGATTTTTTAGTTTCACTTTAGGATAGTTTCATATCACCTTTCATGGCATGTGCTTGGAGTTTGAAATTGGTTTCTAAGATTTTGAGGACACTTTTGTAAGATATGCATGGCATGTGCACAACATTGAGATTTTGGTTTTTTTTTTTTTTAGATTTTGAGGATTCTTTAAAGGATGCATGGTTTAGGAAAGTGATTTTGACAAAGACTTTCTTTTTTTTTTTGGGAGAAGAGGAACTCTCATGGACGACTTAGGGAAGTTGGAGATTGATTTTGAAAAGAACTTTTTTTAGAAAAGTCTCTTGAACTATTTGGGTGAGTTGAAGATTGATATTGAAAGGATTCTTGAGATATTGACTTGAGAAGATAGGACTCTCTTTTGGGAAGGAGATTCACACAATTTTGGATATTAGAAGCATAGGAAGCAAGGAAACTTTGAAAAAAGTGGGATTTTCTTTGATTCATGCCATATTGGATGAGAATTGAGAGTTTGAGTTGTGAAAAAAAAAAATATTTGGAATGAGGACTGCATTAGAGAGAATAAACGACCAAATGGAGATTTTTTTATATAGGCACCATGATACCTCATGGGATTGAGAGAAGGTGCCCCCTTACATGATCTAAAGGATATATGATTAGGAAGACTATGGTCATAACAATTCCTTTAGTGGAAATAGACATATGCTCCTTAGAGTTAGAGTTTGTGAATTGATCACATAATAGATAGATTTGTAACTCAAGGATTGGAGATGCAATCTTGATAGGTTGATAACACTACCTTTTTAGATTATGGACACCAGTTCATGCAAAGTCTGCATGCAATGGATGGTAAGGTACAGACTCAAACTTTAGCTTATTGTAATTTCATAAGATATTGGAATGTAGTTGATTCTCTTCAGTGGCATGTTGAATCAACTTTAAAATTAGGTTCTAAAAGAGTCAATATTTTCTTATGGGTCTCAATAGTCCCTGCCCAAGCTTTTAATTCATGGATGCACATTGTTTTAAGGAATTTGGGTTTCTAGTTCATAAGTGTGCATTAGGTTTTTTAATAAAAGTCCAAAATTACACTAAATCTTATGAATTGACTTTCTAGATTTGACTAATTAATTAATTGAAACCTGTTGGGATTGAGCCCCTAAAAACAAGATATGATGTATGTAGACCCTCAATTTTGTCCCTTGACACCTGCATATATCTTGGCGTGTCACCCGCACCTAATTTCTGTACATCACGGCCATGAAACCCTTGTTGGGCTTAATCGGTTTTTGGACCTCAAATGAGTTCACCTATGGTTCAATTTAGTGAGAGCATTTGGTCCATTATGAAATGTCGTCATGGCCAATTCCTTGGTTCACATCATGCTACAGGTAAGGAGCTAGGGTCCCCATAAAAGCTTCAGTTCAATTGGAACTCGCTGAAGCCCATCCAAATAGCGAGCACTCTGGCTTGTTTTAGTCATTTCTCTCTCATCCGAACTCGGAATTGTGCACCATTTTTTTTTTTTAATTATTATTCCTTATTCCTCGAGGGATATCTGTCAAAATTTGAGAATTTTTTCAACTGGCTCGACTGGTTGGTTTTTGGGCATTCTTGGCACCATAGGCCCATTTGGATACACCTGGCTCAGTAGGTACACTCCTAGGTCACTTAGCACATTTTCTTCAATCACTTGGACACCTCTTTGGTTTAGTTTCCACTTAGGTCACCTAATCCCTTAGATATTTTTTTGTGGGCTTAATTCCCTAAGATTAATTTCTTAATTGATGGATTTTTTAGATTAGGTGAATATTTAGCTTAATTTTTTTCATGTGGGTTGCTTGAGATGAATTTTCGATGTTTAATTATGTAAACTTGATATTTTATTTTTTTATATTTTTTTTTTATTATTTGTGTTTTAGTTCAATATTTAGATCATTGTTACGTACACACGGTATTTATTTCTTTTTTCAGCTCTATTTATTTATTCATCCACTTATTTATTTTCAGAAAAGTGCAGGTGACTGAGGATCTAGTATTATTATTATTATTAGTTATTACTAGTATTATTAGTTATTAGTTATTAGTATCATTGTTATTATTATTATTATTATTATTATTATTAGTGTGTACTTACCATATATTTCTTTTTTATTATTACACTCTTCTCATTTTATTTTTCATGTTTTTTTTTATATAAATTTGCTTACCTTTATTTTTATTTTTATTCTTTTAGTTTATTAAAAAAAAAAAAAAGGAAAAAGGACAAGAAAATGGGAGTCGGCATAATGCATGGGAAGAAGGATTTTTTTTTTTTTTTTTGGTGGGAAAAGTTGAGAGTGAAAAATGGGAATCGGAGGTGGAAGCTTAGAAAGGAAGAAAAAGGAAAAGTTAAGATGGGAGGTTTTCGAAGAGGGTTGCATGAGAAAGAGACGGGGGCCATTTCCGAGATGGGATGGAAGGGGGTTTCAAGAGAGGATATAAAAGAAAAGACATTCTGAGAGAAGAAAAAAAAATGACTGAAAAAGAAAAAAAAAACAAAGAAAAGTCTGAAAAGAAAAGTTTGAGAATAGAGGTCTAGGAAGACAAGTTTGAGAGGTTTTGAGGAAAACAAAGTGAACGGGAAAAGACAGAAAAGAAAAACAGAGAGTTGACAAAGAGAATCCGAGAGGAGAAAAAGTGGCTAGAAACCGATATTTCACACAACCAAAGAGGGTTCTTGAGGTATGAATTTTATTATTTCTGCTGTTCAATTTGCTTGTCATGCCACCTTTCTTCTCTTTTATGATTTCTAGATACTTTAACTTGCTTGGGAATGCGATGGGGAAGATCGTTTGTTGCCCATTGGAAGATGGCTCTAATATTTCATTTATTAGTATTACATGCTCATCTCTATTATCTTCAACTTTGCTCAGTGAATAATGTCAAATGTGCAGTCCTTTTTTTTGGTTTGCTGATCTCTGATTTGTATCTATGCTTGGCTTTGAATCTATCTGTTTTCCTCCTAATCGTTTGAACCCATTGATTATAACATGAAATGTTGGTCATGATTGGTTCATTTCATTCCTTTCATTTCGTACTCTGTCTTTTGGTTGTTTGTCCCCTGTTTCCAAAGTCTAGCTATGGGAAGTTGGGCACTGTAGATATTGAACACTAAGAGGTTATAGGTGATCATGAGATGAGGGCGTTAGAGAGCATGGGTTTAGGGAGCGTTTGTAACAGTTTAATGCATGGAAACCATTGTGAGATTACCGTGTTTTACCGTTTTTGGGCAGAATCTACTGGAATATAGATCATAATGTTGATCACAAGTAATGGCGGAGATAGAGAGCAAGGTTCTAGGAAGTTTTCGGCTTGTTTATGTTCTTCAAACCAACCATGCGGTGCCCAAACAAGGTGGCTTCATTGCTGGTGGCGGCGGTTGAAAACTAAAGATGAAATCTTCTCCAAATGCTCACTTTAACCACGTAAAGGGTTGCGGCTCACTTTTCCAGCGCCGGCCTGGGTTACCGCTCCACCAACAGTTGTGGCAGCTTCCTTGGCAGCCATGGCAAGGGGCGGTGCTCCTCCAACCATCCCCACTGAGACGCATGTAGGTTCAGTTAGACTTCCTAGGCCTTGAGTCCCGCCGATGGTGGCAAGGTGGCCATCTCCCATGCACGGCCAACCCACTCACTTGTCTCCCCTGTTGAAATATAAAATAAATAAAAAAATACATGCTTGTTGAATTGGTTTAGTCAACTCTATAAGGTACAATTTAGCATGCACCATCAAATAACATTGCAAGATACCATTTAAATAATGATGGCTACTGGACTTTTAATGTTTTTTAAAATCCTTTGTTCATTATTTATTCAATCTTTAATATTTCCAACCATGCGTTTTTCTTTAAACTTGCTGAGGTCTAATTTTTGAATTGCCACCTTTGAATAGTCTTATAAAGTGTAGTTTCTTTCCTTTTTTTTTTTTATGATTTTCGAATAATTTTCTCCCAAGTTTCCGAAGATTCCAAAATTTCGGATTTATTTTTTAAAATTCGCATACCCAAGTTTCCGAAGATTCGTAAAATTCCGGATTCATTTTTAAAAAATTCTCGTACCCAAGTTTCCGAAGATTCACAAAAATTCCAAATTCATTTTTTAAAATTCTCATACCCAAGTTTTCAAAGATTCCAAAAATTCCAGATTCATTTTTTTAAAATTCCCGTATACAAAGTTTCCAAAAATTCACAAAAGTTCTGGATTTAATTTTAAAAATTTATGTATCTAAAATTTCCTTTTCTCTTCAAATCCTAAAATTTCATTTTTTTTAAAAAAAAAAAAACACTATCATCAAAGTCTATTTTCCAAAATTCCAAAAACTCTCAAAATTCCAAAATTTCATCTTTTTTTATATCATTCTCAAAGTTCATTTTCCAAAATTCCCAAAAGTCAAAGTTCCAAAATCTCATTCTAAATACTATCTTCAAAGTTTATTTTCCAAAATTCTCAAAATTCTAAAATTCCAAAGTTTCTTTTTAAATACTATCTTCAAAATTTTGTTTCCAAAATTCCCAACTTTCCAAAATTCTGAATTTACTCCTTAAATTTCCATTTCCAAAAATTCTCAAAATTTTTCAAAGTCCGAATTTAATTTTTTAGTGGCCATTTCCAAAAAAATTTCAAAAATTCTCAAAATTCATATTTAATTTTTTTTTTTTTTAGTATCCATTTCCAAAGTTTTTCAAAATTCTCAAAATTCTGGATTTAACTTTTTAGTGTCATTTCCAAAAATTTCTAAAGTTTCAAAATTTCCGGATTTATTTTTTTAGTTTCAATTTCCAAAAAATTATGAAGTTTCAAAAATTCTGGATTTATCTTTTTAGTGTCATTTCCAAAAATTTCTAAAGTTTCTAAAATTCCGGATTTATTTTTTTAGTGTCAATTTCCAAAATATTCCAAAAGTTTCGAAAATTCCGAATTTAACTTTTTAGTGTCATTTCCAAAAAAAAAATCCAAAAGTTTCAAAAATTCTGGATTTATTTTTTTAGTGTCGATTTCCAAAATTTGGAAAATTTCGGATTTAACTTTATAGGGCCCACTTCCAAAATTTAGGTTATTAGGGAATGAAATTCAAGCGGGAAAGATGTTAGTCCCCAGGTGAAAACCAGTGGAATTGGAGTAGCTAAATTTTAGCCACGTAGTCAGATTCATGGTTGCGCTTAGTAGCCATTGGGTAGTGCCTAGAGATTACATATATATGGCTTGGTCATGGTTGGAAATTTTAGTAAATTTGGAATTTGCATATATTGTGTGCTTGTGCTTATTGACTAACCCTTCATCGCAGTGCATGGCTAGAGACCTCAAGTACACAACTTTGTTCTGGTTATTAATTTCTTGTGCATGCCAAATGTCAGCTAAGATTGCATGAGTCTTGTCATCTACGTAACCTGAGGGAATTGACTGATCTTCGACCCATATGCTCCGATGTACCTAATTCACTAGTAGAGACCGGATCTCAGGCCTAGAGGGGTGCTACCTCGTATGAGGTAGCTTCCTAATAGGTAACTTGATCCCTGGACTCAAAAATCTAGTTTTGCGGACCGTTTTTTCCTAACTGGAGTCATTAAGGGGTTTTTATTCTTACTTAATTTTCCCCATTTCAAAAATAAAAATAAAAAATAAGTGGCAACTCCAAACAAAACCATCCCTCATTAGGGACAGATTTTCCAAAACTCGAAAACCTCTTTTTCTCCACTCACATTATTGTTTTAAATCCCGAGTCGCGTCGGTCGGTGGATCGGGGGAGGGTCCACAATGTAACAAAGTTAGACTTAACTATCTCTTTATTATCTCTTTGGTGTATTGATATTGATTTGAGCGTTCAACTCCTGTTTCTTACATTGTGCATGACTTGTGCGCATTAGGAGTTGCACAGAAGATACAAGTCATGGGTTCTTTATAGGTAGATAAGTTATCCATAATCAATTCATGGATTTGGGCAATCCAGTAGAGACTGTAGTGCATCACCTCCTAATTGGAAGGATGGCTTGTCTTGGCCATCGGGATGGGTTTCCCATGGTGAGTGCACTAGTGTATGTGATGCACACTAGATAGAACCTATGGTGAATCATGACGAAAGGCTATCAGTTGTCATGATTTACCAAGCTACTATATTGCATAGACTCCCAGTCTTGAGAGGATATTAAGTCTGTGTCAAAATCAACAAGAGGTTTTAACCTAAGGGTAAAACCCTAAAGTGATCATATATCCCTATGGATTGGGTCACTATTGATGGAGGCTAGTGGCAACAAGTATTCTCAATAGAGGTACCATGATATCTCATGGGATTGAGAAAATGTGTACTCTTGGGTGATCCAAAGTACATGTGATCTTGAAATTTGTGACCACTATAATTCCTTTAGTGGAATTTGACATATGCTCGTTAGAGCTAGAGTATGTCAATTGATCACATAATAAGTAGAATCTGTAACTTAAGGATTTGAGAGGTAATCTTGATATGTGATAGCACTACCTTATTAGATTATGGACACCAATTCATGGGGAGTCAACATGCAGTGGATAGTAGGTCACAGACCCAAGCACTTAGTGTCTCGTTGTAATATACATAGGATAATAAAGTGTAGTTGACTCTCTATAATGGGATGTTGAGTCAATTTTAGAATTTGATATTGTTATGATAGAACCCTTAAAAGCATAACATGATGTAATAAATTTGGAATTCATTATTTATGTAATGATGTTCCAGTTTCACTTTTATTTATCCTTATTCCATGTGTTATACATTACGAGCAGTCTTGTCTGCATCTTTTGCATTGTACATGACTTAGGTGCATTAGGAGTTGCATAGAATATCTAAGTCATGGGTTTCTTGCAAATAGATGACTTGTTCACAACTGGTTCATAGGTCTAGGAAACTCATTAGAAGTTGTAGTGCACCACCTCCTAATTGAAGGGATGGTTGTTCTTGGCTATCAAGATGGTTTTTCCATAGTAAGTGCACTAGTGTGTATGGTTACACATTTGACAGGACCTACGGTGAGTCATGACTGAAGGCTGTCAAGTAGTCATGACCTCACCAAGTTGTTTCATCGTGTTATCTCTCAACTTTGAGAGAATATTGAGTTTGTGCTAAAGTTAGCAGTGATTTTAACCTACAGGTGAAATCGTAAGTCGATCATATATTCTCTATGGATTGGACCACTATTAATGGAAGCCGATAGCAATAGGCATTCTCAATAGAGGCACCATGATATCTCATAGGATTGAAACAATGTCCTCTTACGTGATCCTAAAGAGGTGTGTTCATGGAAACTATGGTCATAGTAGTTCCTTAAGTGGAACTTAACATAGGCTCTTTGAGAGTTAAGATATGTCTGTTGAATACACAATAAGAGGATCTGTAACTCAAGGATAGTAGAAGTAGTCTTGAAAGGCTGACAACTTTCACCTTGTTAGACTATGGACACTAATTCATGGGAACACTGAACACAATGGATAGAAGGTCACGAACCTGAGCACGTAGTGTCTCATTGTTATTTACATAGGATACTAGAGTTCAATTGATTCTCTATAGTGGGATGTTGAATCAACTTCAGAATTGGATTTTGAGGGAGCTAGTACTCCTATGGGTCCGAATGGTCCCCGATCTAAGCTCATATACCTTGTTGGCATGAGTTATGAAGGTCAGATTAACTCTATGTTCATTTTTGTGCATAAGGGCATTTTGGTAATTACGTAAGGTTGCATAAGGGTAAGTGAACAAGGTCTCTGGATTTGGCAAATTGACTAATTAATAGGCCCTATTAGGTTAATTAATCCATTAGGAACCATTTTAGGCTAGATTAAGTGACCCAAGCCCATGTGGGCTCAAGTCACCTAAGCCCAATTAGGAACCCTATAAATACTCCCTAGGGGTTATAGCTTTCATAACTTTTGTCTTCCATCATCCAGAGAAAAAGAGAGTCATAGTCTCTATCTTCCTTTCCTCTCCACCGAAAGTGTGCCAAGAGCAAGGTTGAATCATCGGATAGAATATCGTGGGTTTATGAGACTTCCAACAACTTTAAGGTCTTCTTCAACACTTGGATTTTGAGGTTTGGGAACATCCAAACCTAAAGGTTAGTAATTTAACCCTAAAAGATCAATTTAAAAAAAAAAAATTAGTATTGTTTCCGTTGCTTACATCTAAGGTGCCAACAACTAGTATTAGAGCATATTATTATAAGCATGCTTAGATCTTTATTTAAGGTGTGCTAACATCTTTTTTGCAGCCTTGATTTTATCCCATGGCCAAGGAACACTTGTATGTTCCTTTTTATTATTACTTGTGACGATTGAATGGGATATTTTGTTTTCATTCTTTATTTCTTCATAGATTTGGTTGTAACCTCCATTAAAGGAGCATAGGTTTTCTTTTTCTCTTGTAAAGTTTTAATATTTTCCATAGATTGGATTGTAAGCTCCATTATAGGAGCATAGAATTTTATTTTATGATGTAAAGTCTTGTTTTTTATCATCTATGGAGGACTACAAAAGATGAATTCCTGAATGATGTCAATAAAGATTAGATCTTTATTGGAGCATCATCTCTGAAGATTCAAGGATTTTAATGGTTGTGGAAGAAAAGTTGAATCCTTCCTTTGATTGACTAAAACATCAAAAGAGGAAGAAATTAGTTTTTTTTTTTTTTAGATCCATGGTTGCATAGCAATGTTCACTTTGACTCAAAATTGGGGTGGCCTCCTGTGAGTTTCTTGTGGCAAGCTTCATATGGTTTTGAATCTTAGGAAGTCAGAAATCAAACGCCACAAACATTTTGTGATTCGGAGTTGAAACGAGGGAGATATGGCCGTTTGAAAAAAAGTTGTGCAAAGGGTATGTTGTAACGGAATTGCATAAGGGTCCAATTCTTTTTACTTGTTTAGGCTCATCTTTTGGGCCACTTGTTGGGCTTGAAAGTTGTTGACTTGTGGCAGCTATACAAAAGCCTTCTTTTGGCAAGTTTTGATGCTAAATATTGGTGTTAAGTTGAAGACAATTGGCTTTAGTTCACAATTGAAAAGTTGTGAAAATTATCCCTTAGCCATGGGATTTCTTTTTGAATATTTCCTTTTTATGCATATTGTTATATTGCATGAGATGAGAAGCATTTTTTTAAAAGTTACTAATTTTGGTTTTTCTTATGAAAAGTAAATTTTCACGAGAAGATTAGTTCCAAACTTAAGTTTTATTCAAAAATTGGAATGATTCTACTTTTAAGGAATTTTTTATATGCCAACTTTTTTTAAGACTAAAAGAGAATCTAGTTTTCTTTTCTAAAATTCCTAAGAAGATCCCTTTTTTTTTCAAAGTTTCTTATTTTGAGATCTTCAAGGACTTGAGTTTCCATATTAAGGGAGGATTCTCTTATTTTAAAATCTTTATAAAATTGGATATTCCTTATAAGCAAAACTATTCCAATTTAGTGAATAAATAAAGTTTTGGAAATTCTCATGATAGATCATTTTTATTTTTTTAAGGTCACCGAAATTATTGAATGCTTCATATGTAAATGGTATAAAACTCATAGTAATTTTAATGGATATAAATTTTCTTGAAAATTAGATTTCAAAGCATATTATTTACTTAATTTTGGAATAGTGTAGATTAAGAAAATAAAACTTGAGAAAATAAATTAGAGAGCAAAGTTTTCTTTTCTAAATTATTCTAAAGGATTTTAAATTATTTATTTTAAATTATTTTGATAAGAATCCTTCTAGAATAAAAGTTTTCTTTTTGGATAAATTGCTCTCTAGTTTTTATTTTTCAAGTTTTTGGAAACTTTCTTGTTACACTAATCCAAAGTAAATATTTGTTTTTGGAAATTTTCAAGATGGATAATTTATCATTAAGGAAATTACTAAAAGTTTTATTTTTGGTCATTTTAATGGAATAGATTTTTATGAAAATTAGATTCCATATTTAAGAACATTTATCAAATTGGAAAGGTGTAGGAATAACGAAATTAAATTTATGAGGAATTTTGAATATGAGAATTAAAGTTCCTTTCTAAATTTAATCTTAAGGATTTGAACTATTTTTCTTAAATTTATTTTTGAGAATCCTTGAAGAATTAAATGTTTCATAGTTGGATAAGGTGCTCTCAAGTTTTCAAAATTTTATAAATTAGAAATTTCCTCATTGTACTAAGTTTTAAATTTGGAGAATAAATATCTTATGGAAATTTTTGTTACAAATAATTTATCGTTAAAAGTTATTACCAAAAGGATATTTAGTAATTTGATGGAAATAAATTTCTTTGAAAATATTTCCTAGACAAAATATTTATTAATTGGAATTGTGTTAAGAAGGAGAATTTTTTTATGAAAATAGATTTTAAAATTTTAGAGTAGACATTTTATAAAAATTCATTTTTGGATAAAATACTCTTATAGAAATTTTAAATTTTGCATATGGAGATTCTCTTGTAACATTGGGCTTCCAATTATGAAATAAATATTTTTTGAAATTCTCAAAGATGATAGTTTATTCATCAAGATAACTACTAATGTTTTAAAAGCTCTATTTTCAAAAGATTAAGTGGGAGAGGGCCATGGTCAAGCCCATAGCCTCCAAGATTAAGCCCATCTTGATTTTGGGTGCATCACCATCATAAAGAAGGGATGGCCCAAGGAATCAAGGGATATGGACTATCCTTTATGGACAAGACTGTATATGTTTGTAGTGGGAGTGGCCAATACTAACTAAATGGAACTCTTCACTTGGTGACATTGATTTCAAGGATCTTGGTTACACACTTAACTTATACATGAAATGATAGAATCACCTAAAGTGGTCACACTTGCATGGGCTAAGGGCTAAACATAAAGGTATGTTGATCAATACCTTAGGATAACTTTTAAAGTTTAAGGCAAGTTGATCAATTAGAAAGGGTCTCTACCCTAGTAATAAGAGTCATGACCTGCCTAAAGTAGGCTTGATTCTTATGATGCTAGGATACCTTGCAAAAAGACATGTAGTTTGAGAGCACTACATTTTTGTTAAATTAATTACCAACTTGCCTTGAATACTTAGTTCTTTTTTTAATGCATGGAATTATTATATTTATTATGGATATCATGTCTTTAACATGTCACCTCTTATCTCTTGTTTAAATTAGACCTAATTATAGACTAAAAATAATTTGGATATAGCATTAATTGCATAGAAGCTAATTTAGGTAGAGTTTGTTATTTCCTTTGAACAAACCTATCATAAAGTAAGAGAAGCATATCAAATGTGGCATAAGACAAATTAGAAGACTAAATGTTTCATACTTGGGTCTTTAGATAATGCGTTGCAAAAGAAACACGTGTCTATTGTCATGGTCTATGATATTCTTTTTAAAGTTGCAAGGGCTATTTGGTGATAAGGGTAAGTCAACTAAACAAGTTGCCCTTAAGACTATTATGAACATCAAGAATCATGTTATCTTAGAGATCTTACCTGATTCCTTTAGGATGGGTAAGAAGATTCTCAAAGAGTGGGTGGGTGTTCATATGGAAGTCAAGGTTCTTTAGGCTCTTTTACCAAGAAGAAGAAAAACAACACCAAATAAGGAAAGTTTAAGAAAATGAATGAGAGAACAAACTCATGGGCAGTAATTCCTTTGTGACCATTTAGGACACTAGAAAAGAAATTCTTGGAGTGCCTAAGGATAGGCAAGTACACAACATGTTCTCGTTGTTAAATACATAGTGGTGGATTTCACCAATTGTGGTGGATAGATTTCAGGCCCATTATCAACAAGTGAGAAGGTCACATGATAGGATTGTACTTACCTTAGCTTTAGTTGCAAGTTAATGGGAGGTATTACCTCTTTTATGTGAGACTCCATTATCACTTTGCAAAGTAATGAGAGTATTAAGATCTCACTAAAAGAAAGAACCTAGCACTAATCAAACACTTGGCTTCTAATGCCTAAGTCATATTAATCTAAATATGATCCAAAGACTGATCAAGTTTGGACACATTTATTCTATAGGATCTTTCAGTCTACGAATCTTGTAAAAATGGTAAGATGACCAGAAAGCCCATTTGTTTCTAAAAGGACATGAAACCAAGGAATGTTTGGAATTAGTACTGAGAAAATAAAGGCTAATCTTAAAAGAGAAAACACCCAAGAGAGTGAGTGAATTGGGATTTAAAAAAATCTTTTTAAACACAACAAATTTAAGCACAAGGGGAGCAAATAAAAAGAGATAAGGTTAGAGAAATCAAACTCATATTTTATAATGGTTTGGCACTTCCTTACCTACGTCCCTCTTCTCAAGCTCCCAACAGAGTAAGGGTTCCACTAACTTGAAGCTTCAACCAAGCTTCTAATCACCTTTACACTTGGATTTTGTCTCCAATGGCCTCTTACACAATCTCTTAAAGTCTCAACTCGCTTGAAGGCTTTATCACTCAAATAACAAGTTTAAGTCTCTCAAAAATGGCTCAAATACAACTCAAGGCTAGAATGAATCACAAAGATGCACTAAAAAGTATGCAAATAGAGATTTAATGCACCAAGAAAAGAATGAGAGCTTTTAAGGTAAGAACAAGTGGGTAGACAAATAAATGCAGGTGTTCTCTTGCCCATAAATGAAGTGAAGCACTCTATTTTTAGGTTTCTAACCTCAAGAGCCAAAAAATCAAAAAGCAACCTTGACCAATTGAGTTGGGGGTTGACCGGTTCACTAGCCGTTGAAGTATTTAATGCTTGGCAGGTGACCGTTACCCTCGACCGGACCTCGACCGGGAAGGCAAATACCTCGATCGGGAAGGAAAGGCTACTGAAAGAGAGAGTGTGTTTTTTTCATCTCTCACCCAAACCTTGACCGGGAAGGAGTAACTGGTTAACCAATACCCTAGCTAGTTGAGCCGATTGGCTAGTGCCTCGACCGGTTCACCATTTTTTGCCCGAAAACCTATCTTTTCTGGTCTTTTTGCTTCTAGCACTTACACAAGGTCTTTAGTAAAATTATATGCCAATTTTGAAACATTTTGCCTAAGGTTCATTTGATAGATCTCGGGTTTTGATGGAAATGTAACTTTAAAGCATAAACCGAGTTTTTCAAAGATCCATGAAATGATATGTAAATCTTAAGTGCACCCATGCATTCATCTTACATATGTTTCCTATGATTAAAGGTCTTCCAAAAGTCTTGATCTTGCATCCATTAGGTCCTTTGATGAATTTCCAAATCAACACCTAAAATTCTTTATAATTCAAACCAATTAGTAACTTAACCATGGTTTGTTATCATCAAAACATGATTAGGATAACCCTTGGGCTAACAATCTCCCCCTTTTTTAGAATGAAAAACTTTGGTTATCTAGGAGAAGAAGAATCTCCCCCTCAAACCAAGCATGGTTCAACAATCAAATTTACGAAGTTAAAACCAAGATAATCAAGACATGCTAGAGAGAATTTGCAATAAGAAATAATGTAAGTCATGAAACATATAAGCATGTCATATATAAGTCAAATGTATCACTATCCAATATGTACGATCCAAACAATGATATGACAATGATATGCATGTAAGTCTCCCATAGACTCCTAGATCCTAACATATCTCCCTCTTTTGGCAACATCAAAAATGAACAAAAAGGGTCTCTAAGGAATCAAGGCTGAAGAGGTGGAGGTAGAAACACAGAGCGTAGATAAGCCATCATCTCCTTATGCTGATGCTCCAATCTATCCTCAATATGCTCAATCCTCTATTGGAGATACTCAAAATGTGAAGTGAAGCCAGTCTAATCCATATGATCCTCCATGGAGTAGAAATGAGTATCACTGACCACAGCAAGCTCCTCCATGCGAGTGCCTGGAGAGCTAATCTGAGCAAATAAATCCATCCATGGAGCATGGTCAAGAGCAAGAGGTGCCTGATGAGGTGGTATCTCAATGTAAGAAGGCTCAATGAATGCAGGTCCAGAGGAAGGCTCAATGAATGAGAACTGAGTAGATGGACCCCCTGAAAATTCAGCTCAAACAGCATCGGCTTAGAGAAGGTAGCCTCAAACTGAACACCCTCTGATTGGAGTGGATGAATGTCAAGCTCGGGCTATTGATAGCCACTCTAAAGGTCTACTCCACCCTCTACCTCTCTAATCTCTGCCTCCTCCTCAACTCCGAGATGTGCCTATCCCTATCCTCGGGCCTATGTTGGTGTTCTCTCTACTTTTCTTACCCAAGAACCATCTAGGGCCTTCTCAAATTTCATCTACCCCATGAACTGATCATCATACGTATCATAAGTGTTGGGGGCCTCAAAGTTTGTCTCTCTGCTCAAGTCAACGTCGGCATCCTTGAATACTCTAGTAAGAAAGTGGCCATAAGGAATTACGCGAGTTGTGCTCTCGCAACATGAGATCATGTGCATAATCATCAAGTACCCCAAATGAATCTGTTTTCCAGTCATATGGAGTCAATAAGGAATACTTCACAATAAGAGACCTCATCTCGGTGTCCAACCCGTGGTAAAAAAATGGAGCATAACATATGGTGTAGCACTCTACTGATGACCATCAGGTTGTGTGCCGAGGATTTGCCCATCCCCTAGGCGTCTAGAAGTTCAAAAATCCTCTTAATGGCCTATCTAGGCTCAAATCCTAGCATAGTAGGCCACATCTTGGACTCGTATACTCTGAGTCCAATCGAAGCAATATTGAAGATACAATATATGCTCTCGGTGTCCAAACGGATCTCAACTCCTTGAATAATAGAAATGATCAGGTCACCCATTTCGTAAGTCACCCTCGAGTAAAAAGCTCACACCAAGGTTGGGAAAATCGACCCCAAAATAGTGACCACACACAACCAACCCATCCTAGTGAATAGACCCTCAATTCAAAAATGCTAAAGTTGGGAAAAATTAACATTTTTCTTGGGAACTACTCATCTCTGAGCAAATTTTTGTTTGTACCACTAGTAGTCCTCCACAAAACTGTATAAGGCGGTGTCAAACCTCACCTTTCAGCGTGCCTCCGACTGAGACGACTCAGCTGGGCGCTTGCCTTATACACTAGAGGTAGTGGACTCTCGTCTAGGAGCCATATAGAAGAAGAAGCTCGAGCAAGGGAGTGGTGGCTGGTAGAGAGAGAGAGAGACTCACACGTGAAACCTTGGGCATGCGAAAATAGAGAGAAATCGAAGTTGAAGCTGACTGTGACGTGCGGGAGGAAGAGAAAGTGGCCCAAATCCAAAACCCTAGCCTCCAATCTTCCTAAAATCCAATCCAAAGGCTTCAATCGATCCAAAACGCATTGAAATCAATCTCTAGAAGCCAAAATCAGAGAAACCCTGAAGAAACATAAGAGAACGATGCAGAAAATGAAGCGTGGGAGTCTCTTAATATCCCCAAATCCCGACAAACCGGTCGATTGGTCTTAGTCCGATCGATTGCCTAGTCAATGCGGTCAACATTTTGACTTTTCAATTTTGCACACTTTCTCATTTTGTGATCCTTCCCCTACCCTTTTCAATTGAAATCCCCAATTTTTTATGCCCAATGCCAAGGGAATTTTGATTTTTGGTTGAAATTTGACCATAATCTAAGTATATGTCTATATGATGCATATCACATGAAATTCATGCAATCAGAAGATATATTCATCAAGAGTTCATTAAGCAAACATTAGATCACAAAGAAATCATGCCTAGTTGTATTTTAATATCAAAAAATTGTTCTTCACTTAGAGGTTTTGTAAAGATATCGGCAAGTTGATCATTAGTGCTTACAAATTCAAGTGTTATGTCACCCTTTTATGCATGATCTCTAAGAAAATGATGTATAATCTTTATATGCTTAGTCCTGGAGTGTTGCACGGGATTTTTTGATATACTTATGGCACTAGTATTATCACATTTAATAGGAACATGCTCAAAAGATAAATCAAAATCACTAAGTGTTTGTTTCATCCAAAGGATTTGTGCACAATATAAATTGGCTGTTATGTATTCGATTTCCGTCGTTGACAAAGCTACCGAATTTTGTTTCTTACTATGCCATGAGACAAGTGAGTGTCCTAAGAAATGAAAAGTGTCACTAGGGTTTTAGGGTTTTTTCTTTCAACCCTACAACCGGCAAAATCAGTATCCGAAAAACCAATTAATTCAAAGTTATCACTCTTAGGATACCATAAGCTTATGTCCACTGTTCCTTTCAAATATTTGAGGATTCTTTTTACGGCACTTAAGTGAGATTCTGTAGGACAAGAATGAAATTTAGCACATAAACATACACTATACATAATGTCGGGTCTACTAACGGTCAAGTATAGCAAAGAACCTATCATACCTCTATACATAGTAAAATTAATGGATTTACCTTTCCCATTCTTACCAACCTTGATGGATGAGCTCATTGGAGTCTTCATTGTTTTGGCTTCCTCCATGTTGAACCTTTTGATAAGATCTCTTATATAATTTGTTTGATTGATGAAGGTTCCTTCCTTTAGTTGTTTGATTTAAAGTCCAAGGAAGAAGTTGAGCTCTCCTATCATGCTCATTTCAAACTCACTATGCATGCACTTAGAAAATTCTTCACAAAAAAAGACATTAATAGCACCAAAAATGATATCATCAACATATATTTGAACTAAGAGCATATCTTTTTCTTTGGTTTTTATGAAAAGAGTTGTGTCAATTTTTCCCATTTTAAAACCTTTTCCAAAAGAAATTTACTCAATCTTTCATACCATGCTCTAGGTGCTTGTTTCAAACCATAAAGTGCCTTTGAAGTTTAAAAACATGGTTAGGAAAATTGAAACTTTGAAAGTCGGGTGGTTGTTCAACATATACTTCTTCATTTATAAAACCATTTAAAAAAGCACTTTTCACATCCATTTGATATGAAACAAAGTCTTTAAAACATGCAAAGGCAAGTAGCATCCTAATGGCTTCCAACTTAGCTATGGGGGCAAAGGTTTCTTCATAATCTATCCATTCTTCTTGATTAAAACCTTGGGCTACCAACCTTGCTTTATTTCTAACAATTATGTCATTTTCATCCATTTTATTTCTAAAGACCCATCTAGTTCCAATAACACTTTGATTTGAAGGTCTTGGTACTAATTCCCATACTTCACTTCTTTCAAATTGATTTAACTCTTCTTGTATAGCAATCATCCAATTTTCATCATCTAAAGCATCATGTATATTTTTAGGCTCAATTTGAGAGATAAAAACTAGACTATTGCAAATGTTTCCAACAGAGGATCTAGTTCTTACCCTTCTAGATGGATTACCTATAATTTGATCTTGTGGGTGACTGATGACAAACTTCCATTCTTAGGAAGGTCTTGGCTTGATTTACCTTACACTTGTTCAGGAGGGGGCAGTGCTAATGGTGATCCTTCTTTCTTGGGATTCTCTCCATTTTCTTCTTGTTATCTTCTATCTTCAATTTGCAATCTTCCCATGGAGGTCTCCAAACCTAAATCATCATCAACACTCTCTCTTTCTTGGAGAGAATTGTTAGATTCATCAAAAATAAAATGGATGGACTCCTCTACAACCATGGTTCAGTTTTTAAAAACTCTAAAAGCTTTACTTGAAGTTGAGTAACTAAGGAAAATTCCAACATCCGATTTTGCATCAAATTTTCCAAGATTGTCTTTAGTGTTTAATATAAAACATTTGCATCCAAAGACTTTGAAATAGCTAATGTTGGGTTTCTTTTTTTTTTTCAATGCTCGTAGGGAGTTTTCTTAAGTATGGGCCTCAATAATACTCTATTTAAAACATAACAAGAAGTGTTAACCGCTTCGGCCCAAAAATATTTTGGTAAGTTGTTTTCATTTAGCATGGTTCTTGCCATCTCTTAAAGAGTTCTATTTTTCCTTTCAACTACCCCATTTTGTTGAGGGGTTCTAGAAGCCGAAAATTTGTGGTCAATTCCTTGCTCATTGCAATAGTCTTCAAAATCGATATTTTCGAATTCTCTCCCATGATCACTTCTTATACAAGTAATTGCAAAACCTTTTTCATTTTGAGCCTTATTGCAAAACTTTGAAAACTCATAAAAGGCTTCATTATTTTGACTTAAAAACAAGACCCATGTGTATCTAGAGAAGTCGTCCATAATAACATATGCATAAGACTTTTCTCCAAGACTTGGTGTCTTAAAGGGACCAAATAAATCCATATGCAACAACTCAAGTGGCCTAGATGTGGAAGTGAAGTTTTTGTTTTTAAAAGAGTTTTTAATTTGTTTTCCCACTTGACAAGGTTCACAAACTTTATCTTTTTGAAAATTTATTTTGAGAATGTTTCAAACAAGTTCAACCAACTTTGATCATGCATGATTGAAAAACATCTATCATGGCCATCATATTTTGAAATATTTATGGCACAAACATTATCACATCTATGGCCCATGAAAATGGTTTTATCATTTTGAATATCCTTGATGATGCAATGAGATGCTTCAAAAATCACTTTAAAACCTTTGTCACAAAGTTGAATAATTGTTAAAAGGTTATGTTTTAAACCATCTACTAATAAAACACATTCAATGAGAGATGATGTGCCATTACCAATGTTGCCTTGACCAATCATCCTTCCTTTTGCATTGTCTCAAAATGTAACATATCCTCCCTTTTTCTTTGTAAGAAAAGCCAACTTTGATTCATCTCCGGTCATGTGTTTTGAGCATCCACTATCCAAAACCAATTATCCTTCTTTGAACCCTACAACATAAAACTCAAGTTAATTTAGGTACCCATATCTTTTTGGGTCCTTGAGGGTTAGTGACCTTGGATTTTTCAATCCAAATCTTTTTAGCTTTTGCATTTGAATTCTTTTGAGAACCATTTCTTAAAGGGCATGTACTACTAATGTGCCCTCCTCTTCCACAAAAGTTGCAAGTAGTATAAGGACTTGCACTTGTGGATTCCTTTACAAAATAGTTTTTAAAATGCTTTTGATTTTTTAAAGATTTGAATCTTAGCCCTTGTTTGTCAAAAACACATTTTTGGCTAGCTAGAATCATTTCAAAAGATTTTTGTCCACAAGAAAAGATTGAAAGAGATGAGGTCAACCACTCATTTTTCTTTCTTAGAATCTCATTTTCTTTTTCAAGATGAGTTTTAGAAACTCCAACATTTGAAATTTTTTTCTTTTACTTCTTCAAGTTCTTTTTCAAGTTGTTGAACTTTCTTTTTAAGAGAAATATTTGTCAAACTAAGTTTTTCAAAATCCTCATACAATTCTTCAAATGCATCATGTATATCTCATCACTAAGGTTAGAGTTTACCTCATCAAGTTCATCTATTGCCATGAAGCATATGTTTGCCACTTCTTTATCATTTTCTTCTTCGGAGGCTTCATCTTCACTTTCACTCCAAGTGGTCATCATTGCCTTCTTCTTTCTCCTCTTGGCTTCACTTTTGTAGAGAGTACAATTATATTTAATGTGTCTCGGTTTCTTGCACTTGAAACACACCAAGTCTCTTTTCTCTTCTCATCTCTCCTTGTCATATGAGATGAAGATTCCTTTTTAGAAAAGTCTCTTTTAGAAGTGAACCTTCTTCCTCTAGACCTTTCACCCCTCATGAATTTGTTGAACTTTCTTGTGATGAGGGTTAAATCTTCATCTTCTTCACTTTGTTTTTCTTTTTCAACTCCTTCTTTTTCCTTAGTTGTAACTTTGACAGCTATGTTCTTCTTATTTTTGTCTTCACCTTCTTGTTGCTTCTTTACCAAATTGATCTCATATGTCATCAATGACCCTATGAGCTTCTCCAAAGGTAGATTGGTCAAGTCTTTGGCTTCTTGAATTGCGATGACCTTGGTATGCCACTTCGATGGAAGTGACCTCAAGATCTTCATCACCTTTTCGAATTCCTTGTAGGTCTTTCCCAAGGCTTCAAGACCATTGGCAATGCCGGTGAACCTAGTTATCATCTCAACAATAGTTTCATTATCTTTCATCAAAAACAATTCATAGTTATGAACAAGTAAATTGATTTTTGACTCTTTAACTTGATTTGTTCCTTCATGAGTTATTTCAAGTAATCTCCAAATTTCTTTAGCCGATTTGCATTGACATATTCTATTATATTCACTTCTATCCATAGAGCATAGCAAAGTATAAACGGCCTTAGCATTTAATTGAAAATTTCTTCTATCATGCTCATCTCATTCTTGCTTGGGTTTTGGAACCATGACTCCATCAACTAGTTTTGAAGGAAAAATTGGGCCATCTTCAATGACGTCTCATTCGTCTAAATCGGTTGATTGTAAAAACCAAGTCATTTTAGTTTTCCAATAGGAATAATCGGTTCCCGTAAAAAATAGAGGTCTATTGGTTGCAAAACTTTCAATGTGAGATGAGCTTGATGGATTAGCCATTTCCTTTTAGACGATTAAGTCTTAAACAAGAGGCCTAGCTCTGATACCAATTGAGAAAATAAAGGTTAATCTTAAAAAAGAAAACACCCAACAGGAAGAGTGAATTGAGATTAAAAAAAATCTTTTTAAACACAACAAATTTAAGCACAAGATGAGCAAATAAAAAGAGATAAGGTTAGAGAAATCAAACTCATATTTTATATTAGTTCGACACTTCCTTGCCTACGTCCACTCTCCTCAAACTCCTAATCGAGTGAGGGTTCCACTAACTTGAAGCTTCAACCAAGCTTCTAATCACCTTTACACTTAGATTCTGGCTCCAATGGGCTCTTACACAATCTCTTCAAGTCTCAACTCACTTGAAGGCTTTATCACTCAAATAACAAGTTTAATTCTCTCAACCTAGCTCAACAATGGCTCAAATACAACTCAAGGCTAGGATAAATCATAAAGGTGCACTAAAGAGTATGCAAATGGAGATTTAATGCACCAAGAAAAGAATGAGAGCTTTTAAGGTAAGAACAAGTGGGTAGACAAATAAATGTAGGTGTTTTATTGCTCGTAAATGAAGTGGGGCTCTCTATTAATAGGTTTCTAACCTCGGGAGCCAAAAAATCAAAAAACAGCCTCAACCGATCAAGCTGGGGATCGACCGATTCACTAGTCGTTGGAGCATTTAATGCTTGGCAAGTGACCATTACCCTCTATCAGACCTCGACCGAGAAGAAAATGCTACTAGAAGAGAGAGTGTGTTTTTTGCACCTCTCAACCGGACCTCAATAAGGAAGGGATAATCGGTCAAACGGTACCCTAATCAGTTGAGCCGGTTGGCTAGTGCCTCGACCAGTTCACCATTTTTTACCCGAAAACCTATCTTTTTTGGTCTTTTTGCTTCTAACACTTAGGCAAGATCTTTAGGTAAAATTATATGCCAATTTTGAAACATTTTGCCTAAGGTTCATTTGATAGATCTTGGGTTTTGATGGAAATGTAACTTTAAAGCATAAACCGAGTTTTTCAAAGATACATGAAATGATATGTAAATCTTAAGTGCACCTATGCATTCATCTTACATATGTTTTCTATGATTAAAGGTCTTCCAAAAGTCTTGATCTTGCCTCCATTAGGTCCGTTGATGAATTTCCAAATTAACACCTAAAATTCTTTATAATTCAAACCAATTAATAACTTAACCATGGTTTGTTATCATCAAAACATGATTAGGAGAACCCTTGGGCTAGCAAGTGCATACTGACATGTATGAACCTTTTTGTGTTTATGCATGGAAAGTATGGGTATTTGATCATTTTATTGATACATACTCTAGCTTTGGATATGTAGATAGGAAATATGATGCCTTGGATAATCACATTGAATTTTAAGGTAGAATTAGATAACCTATTGGGTAAACACATCAAGGCATTTTGATTGGATCGAGGTGGTTTGTCTAGTAGGTTTTATTCTTTCCATATGCAGCATGAGATCATACCTCAATTGTGTGCGCCAAGGACTCCATTGCAAAATGGAGTAATGGAAAGAAGATATTGAACTTTGATAGACAAAGTGAGATCGGTGATTGGTTCCTAATTACTTCCCATATTCTTTAGGGATATATCTTAAAGACTGTATAATACCTCTTTTTCTAAAGAGGTGTATCAGTTTATAGGATATCCAAGAGGATTTTGGGATTATTACTTTATAGTCGGGATTATCAAAAGGTGTTTGTTGTTATAAATACCATATTTCTAATGAAGACTATGATATGTAATAAGGCAAATAATGATATAGATTGGAGAATACTAGAAGATAGTCCCACTATACACAACATACCATGGATCCAGTAGCAACCATTCCCATTTCTAGTACACTGATGCCTTGTTGTAGTGGGAGGATTGTTAAACAACCAGACGGATTCATGTATTTGGGAAAGTCTTTCGAGGTCATTCTAAAGGAACATGAGATCGGTATCATACATTACAATGATACAATGAGTGATGTGTATACACATTTTTTGGCAAAAGGTTATGGAGGCAGAGTTAGAATCCTTATTATTCTAATGTGGTATGGGTTCTTGTAGAAGCACCTAAAGTAATAAAACCCATAAGTGTAAGTTGGTCTACAAGAGGAACAACAGAGTAGATGGAAAAGTTAATATTTATGTGGCTAGGTTGTAGCTAAATTTTATAGTTCAAAACATTGTTTCGAATACAGGAAACCTTTTCACCAATTATTTAATGATGTTCTAGTTTCACTTTTATAAATCCTTATTCCATGTATTATACATTATGAGCATTCTTGCATGCATCTTTTGCATTGTACGTGACTTGGGTGCATTAGGAGTTGCAAGAAGATCTAATTCATGGGTTCTTTGCAAATATATCACTTATTCACAATCGGTTCATAGGTCTAGGCAACTCATTAGAGGTTGTAGTGCACCACCTCTTAATTGGATGGATGGTTAGTCTTGGCTATCGAGATGGTTTTCCCATAGTAAGTGCACTAGTGTGTATGGTTACACATTAGACAGAACCTACAGTGAGTCATGATTGAAGGTTGTCAAGTAGTCATGACCTCACCAAGCTACTTCATTGTGTTGTCTCTCAACCTTGAGAGAATATTGAGCTTGTATTAAAGTTAGTAATAGCTTTGACCTACGAGTGAGATCGTAAGTCAATCATATATTCCCTATAGATTGGGTCACTATTAATGGAAGCTGGTAGCAACAGGTATTTTCAATAAAGGCACCATGATATCTCATGGGATTGAGACAATGTGTCCTCTTAGGTGATCCTAAAGAGGTGTGTTCATGGAAACTATGGCCATAATAATTCCTTAAGTGGAACTTAACATAGACATTTTAAGAGCTAAGACATGTCAATTGAACATACAATAGGAGGATTTGTAACTCAAGGATAGTAGATATAGTCTTGAAAGGTTGATAGCTATCACCTTGTTAGACTACAGATACCAGTTCATAGGGACACTGAACACAATGGATAGCAGGTCACAAACCCAAGCACGTAATGTTTCGTTGTTATTTACATAGGATACTAGAGTTTAGTTGATTCTCTATAGTGGGATGTTGAATCAACTTCAGAATTGGATTCTGAGGGAACCAATACTCCTATGGGTCCTAGTGGTCCCCACTCTGAACTCATATACCTTGTTGGCGTGGATTATGAGGGTCGAATTAGCTCTAAGTTCATTTTTGTGCATAAGGGTGTTTTAGTAATTACGCAAGGTTGCATAAGGGTAAGTGAACAAGGTCTTTGGATTTGGCTAATTAATTAATTAGTAGGCCCTATTGGGTTAATTAATCAATTAGGACCCATTTTAGAATAGATCAAGTGACCCAAGCCCATGTGGGCTAAAGTCACTTAAGCCCAATTAGGAACCCTATAAATACCCCCTAGGGATTAGAGTTTCCATAACTTTTGTCTTCCATCATCTAGAAAGAAAGAGAGTTCTAGTCTCCACCCTCATTTCCTCCCAACCGGAAGTGTGTCAAGAACAAAGTTGAGTCATTGGGCGGAAGATTGTAGGTTTACGAGACTTCCAACAACTTTAAGGTCATCTTCAACACTTGGATTTTGAGGTTTGTGAACATCCAAACCTAAAGGTTAATACTTTAACCCTAAAAAATCAATTTAAAAAAAAAAAATTGGTATTGCTTCCATTGCTTAGATCTAAGGTGTCAACAGATTCTAAGGAAGTCAATACTCCTATGGGTCCTAGTAGTCTCCACTCTTAGCTCATATTCCTTGATGGCATGGTTTATGAGGGTTGGATAGGTTTTTAGTTGTGCTTTTGTGCATAAGGGTGTTTTAGTAATTATATAAGGTTGCACAAGGATAAGTGAGTGGTATCTCTAAACTAGGCTAATTATATAAGATTATAAATACCTGGTGGCTCTTTCTTATGTCTAGACATTGAGATAGTGAAAATCTCAAGGGTGGAGGCTAAGGTTCTCTTTCTAGACTGTATAGAGAAAATGACAAGACATGGAAACCCTAACCTTTAAAAGGGTATTTATAAGCTTCCTATTGGGCTTAAGTGATTAATTAAGGCTATGTATGGTTAATTAATCAATTAGTAACCTTTTTGGGCTAAATTAAGTGACTCAAACTCATGGTGGGCTTAAGTCACTTAAGCCCAATAGGAAGCCAAAAATGTTACTAATTGATTAATTAACCATACATAGCCCTAATTAATCACTTAAGCGCACCATGAGCTTGGGTCACTTAATTTAGCCCAAAAAGGTTACTAATTGATTAATTAACCACACATAACCCTAATTAATCACCTAAGCCCAATAGGAAGCTTATAAATACCCCTTTAGAGGTTAGGGTTTCCATGTCTTGTCATTTTCTCCCTACAGTCTAGAAAAAAAAACCTTAGCCTCCACCCTTGAGATTTTCACTATCTCGGTGTCTAGACATAAGAAAGAGTCATCGGGTAGAAGATTATGGTGTTTGCGAGATCCATTACAACTTTGGAGTTATCTATAGAATCGATCTAGAAACATCTGAATCAAAGGTATGCGACATTATTCTCTAAATCTATATTTTCTATGGTATATCCATTTTTTTTTAACACCTATTTGTCAACTACGATAGATTTAGAGAGCCTGGGATATATTTGCATGCACCTTACACGATCCAGAGCATGAGAATGAAGTGATCTGAGGTTCCCAACAAAACCTAATAGGGTTAACTAATTAATTAGAATCCAAGTGAGTTGGATTAGGTGACTCAAGTTCGATTTGGGCTCAAGTTACTTAAGCCTACAGGGAGCCTTATATATACCCCCCTTAGGGATTAAGGTTTTAAACTTTTGTCAATTTTTTTGTCTTCCAAAGAGGTGCCCTAGCCATCCTTAAGGATTTGGTGAACCATTATGACGAAAGATTAGGTGAAAAAACATCGGGTAAATGAGTTCTATGTTGTTTTCCACATTTTCATCAACTTGGAAATGATTTGAGAACATCTAAATCCAGATATGTTTGTGTTATTCTCTAAATCTGCTTATTATTATGGTTTTTAAGTGTCATGCTTCTGTTTGATTAGATCTGGAGAAGCCTATGGTAGATAGCCTACACCTTATATGGATAAAGGCCCAAACAGAGTAATTTGGAGTCCCAAAAAAGTGATCAAGTGGAAGAACACCAAATAAATAAGCTTCACAATGGTTTTTTATGGTTTTGGAATATTCCTCAACAACTTCATCGACTTGGAATTGATTTAGGAACATCCAAATTGAAGGTATGTTTTTTATATCTTTATATTTAAGTTATTTTATGGTTTTTTATATAATTTTTTCCATTTGAATTAATCTAGAGATGCCTAGGGTAGATGGCATGCACCCTATATGATACAAGGCTAAGAAATGGAGTAATTCGAAGTTCCTGATAATAATTTAAATAATATAATACGAATCATAATTAATTATTAAATAATAATAATAATTAAAATTAATTTTTAAACATTGAATAATGACAATTTAAATAATAGAATAAGAATCATTACTAATTATTAAAAATAATAATTAAAATTAATTTTCAAACAATTTAGTTGAAAAAATGATATGATAATAAGAAATAAATGCATGTGTAAATTTTAGTTTTTATAAAATAAATTTATTATTTTAGAAAGTGCAAATTTTAAAGATGAATATGCACCCTTAATATTGAAAAAAAATTAAATTAGAAAAATAGGTTAAATTAGGAAAACAATATCATCCTTATCCACTCTTCCTTGCATAGCACTTGTAAAACAAAATTTTAATTAATAGTTCATGATATCAAAATAACCAAAATCTTTCCAAATGCATCAATCATCAACACCATGCCATTTCCTAACATTTAAAATTTGATATTAGTGTGTGTATATATATATATATATTGTAAAAGATTATACTCCGAGACGATGAGTTGTCAAAATTTTGAACCAAATCAGGGAATTCGTGGAATGGAAATCTCAAACTCCCATTCCATGCACCAAATATCCGCCAGGCATTACTTGAGATGATAAGTATACAATGGTTGAAAGTATTTCAGGTTGAAATAAAAGACTGGAAAGAAGAAAAGAAAAAGAAATATTGGAATTGAAATGATTAAAAAAATATGATAAATAAACAATAAAAATAATTTGAAAGGAATATTTTATCAGATGAAAAATGAAAACAGAGGTGGGGCACGTGAGGAAGGCGAGGGATGGAGGAATGAAAGTTCCGAAACATGCGCAGGAAAGGTGGATTGAGTAAACACGCCTCCAAAATCGAGAAAGTTCGAATAAGAATAGAAGCAATCGAAATAAGTAGAAAATGACGGGTATTCTCAAGTATGGGAATCCTACACCCTCTTTGCTTTGGCTTCCTTCACGCTTTAACAGCTGCTTTCTTTCTATTATTCAAAGTAAAGTAGGATCCATGTGACCATTGGTTAATCAAAAAAAAGTCAAGCCATATAGTAAATTTCTTCTTTTTCTTTTTGTTAAATTTAAAACATACTACTGGGATAATGCAGATATAAAAATTATGTAAATAGTGGAGAGGAAGAAGAAAAGTGGAGGGTTTGGACATTGAGACAAGAAGCAGAAAAATAAGCGGAGCAACGGAAGGGTCCAGGGACAGTTGGTTGACAGCGTGTTGGCACCTGTCTGTCTTTTTTTTATTTGAGTTCTTGTCTGAAAATCTAAAAAGCCTCTCTCTCTCCGGTACAGAGGCTACGGACCACATACACAACAACACTAGTAAGCAATGGAGCAAAGGGTATAGAAATTAAAGAAGAAGAAGAAGAAAAGAAATAACATGTCGTTATCTTGTGGGATGGAGTGTGTGGTGTTGGTAGGTTGCAGCCGTTGGGCATGGAAGCGCTGCACCTACATAGGGTCAGATGATAGCAGCAGCTGGCCGCTGGCCACCCCGGAGGAGTTCGAGCCCATTCCTCGCGTCTGCCGCCTCATCCTGGCCGTCTACGAATCCGACCTCAACCACCCACAGTACTCCCCACCAGGGGGGTACAGGGTGAAACCAGAGTGGGTTGTGAAGCGTGTCACCTACGAGCAAACCCAGGGCCACGCCCCTCCCTACCTCATCTACGCCGACCACGACAACCATGAGATCGTGCTGGCCATCCGGGGTCTCAATCTCGTCAAGGAGAGCGACTACAAGCTCCTCCTTGACAACCGCTTGGGTATGCAGATGTTCGACGGGGGCTATGTTCATCACGGCCTCCTCAAGTCCGCCACTTGGCTGCTCGCCCAAGAATCCGAAACCCTAGAGCGTTTGTGGGTGGACAATGGGCGTTGCTACAGGATGGTGTTTGCGGGACACTCACTGGGGTCGGGCGTGGCGGCCTTGTTGACGGTGATCGTGGTCAATCACCGCGACCGCCTTGGAGATGTTCCCAGGAGTCTCGTAAGCTGCTATGCGTTGGCCCCCGCCAGATGTATGTCCCTCAATTTGGCCGTCAAGTACGCCGATGTTATTCATTCTGTCATCTTGCAGGTTCATTCTTTCATTTATTTGTTAAGGTGTTTTTTCATCCCATTCCATTTCCTTCCACATCAATCCATCAATCAATCGATTATCTGAGCCTGCCCTTTTCTACATGGATCTGATCCAGGACGATTTCTTACCAAGGACACCCACCCCCTTGGAAGATATTTTTAAGTCAATTTTTTGGTAATTTCCTTTCTTTCTACTTGTCTCTCCCTTATTATTTGATTTTTATTCTAAGCCATGCCTTAATGTCCTTTCCACAGCTTGCCCTGCTTATTATTTGGGGTTTGCCTGAGGGATACCTTTATTCCAGAAGGTCGGAAGCTTAGAGATCCCAGAAGACTATTTGCACCTGGCCGCATGTATCACATTGTAGAAAGAAAGTTTTGCAGGTGATACCTACATCCAAAATCCAAACTATTCCCATTTTTGTTTCTAATGGACTATCCATCTCTAGGGACTGTTTCAATTTTTCCAAAGTTCCCTCCCTTAGCCTACTTTAGGTTATTTCTCTGCTATATTCAGAAGTGGTATTCTGTGCTCATTTTGAAGTTCCATGTAGAGGACACATACATATATCCATGTGAATTGGGAGCTCATATGTTATATTTTCAATTTTGAATGGGGTTTGGTCATAGATTGGCAAATAATAGAGGTAGAAATTTACATTTCAACCACCTCATTCTATATATTCATTAATGAGTCTCCTTCCAACTTCTTTTCTAGTTCAAGGGGTTTAAGGTGAGGGGATCCTCTCACCTCTTCTTATTTTGGTTAGGAAGGCCCTTAGAAGATTAACTAACAAAGTGATAGAGGGGAACTTTTAAGGGGATCCAAAATTGGTTGTGCTAGAGGAGAGGGAGTTATTGATGCACGTAGGGTAATAAATGCTCTAATACTCTTTCCTTTCAGGTACCTAATACATTGAGCCTTGAAATACCAAACAGAACTTCATACTTGTGTCTATCTGTACCATACCCAAGTGCCACATTTCATAGTATTTGATTAAGTTATCCTTGTTTTATTGGACTTACCCCAATAGACTTTTATAGTTAAGCAAGCAGCTGAATGCAGAATGCTAAAGCAGTTACTCCTAAAATGTGATTCATCTATCACCTAAATCAAGTTGATAGAGAAATGTGATTCATGTCTGGGTTTCTTCAAACACCACTAATCATGGTCTATTTCGCTGATGATAAGCGATGTGAATGAAGAACGTCCTAAGAATGAATCCAACTAATTTCTTTTTTTAAAAAAAAAAAAGAAAGAAAGAAAGAAAAGAGGCTCCCTCATGCAGCTCTCGTGGCAGGTGCTCTTGCTTAGAAATAAGAAGTCCCTGTCTTTTCAAGCACATAGTTGGGCTACCAAATGGGTATGGTCTGCTTATCAGATGATTCGTAGTTTTACTGCATGCATTTTATTGGCCCCTGGCACTATAACAATGCATTTGAAAGTAGCTATAAATGGGTCGACTCAAACAACAATAGTCAAATACACTTGGGACTGGATATATATACTAGCCAGATGAAACCCTGTTGTGTCGGCCAGGGTTATTAACCTTGACTCTTGTGTTCAGGAAAATATTGAGCAAGTATTCTAACCTGGATTCTAGTTTTTGGGAAAATATTCCTGCTGTTTTTAGAGAAATATTACATTTTTGAACAACCCCTGTACTATGTACATTTTCTCTATTATATTTTAACTTTCCTGCAAAAGTCCTCTATTCTGAAAGGAGATTGATAGTATCATCTACTAAAAGAGTTATACTTCCTCTGAAACTGAATTTTTTGCTGTTTGTGATCTTAGATGTGGGAGGTATCCACCAGAGGTCAGAACTGCCATTCCTGTTGATGGAAGGTTTGAGCAAATCGTTTTATCATGCAATGCCACATCTGATCATGGAATTATTTGGATTGAAAGAGAAGCAGATAAGGCTTTACAAGTAAGTGGAGAGAAATTTTGTATCCTACTATTGAAACTAGATGCTTTTTCATTCCTAAGTTTTCTCAGTTTCTCCAGATGTGCTGTTATTAGGCTACTAGGTTACTAGTTTTGCTCATATAGGCCACTCAGCATATCCATTAAAGCAGCAATTAATTATTAGTCGATCAAACTGCTTATTTTCATCCATCCCACTGTGATTAAGTAAATGAAGAACCTAAAATTAGTCAACAAGTACATCTAATATCAGGTGATCAGAAATTATTTGCAATTAAGAACAATACTAAATTAACAGACCTTGGTAGTGGTCAACATAAGCTTAGAATATCTTTTGTTTTTTCCGTCTCCCATCACTATATACTATAGGCTGCTTTGGACCACAAATGTACATATCCATAATCAACTTGGCTATTTACCTTTTTATTGGTTGGAAAAAGCCATTTCTGTCGCTTGATTATAGCCTGATGAGATAATGTGACTGCACAATCGAAAAATTTTCTTTGAGCATTCCAGTATCATATCATTGCAAATTTATTATATATTTATAAAATTCCTGTTTACAATGGTGTAGAATGATTCAAGAACTTCTATATATGATCAGGTTTCCAATATTGTTGTATGGAACATCGTGTTGGGCTGCATTCACATGCACATATCTTTAGTGCACTGCACTGATTGTTCAAAAAACACCAAAACCAAAACCCAACCTCCATGACCACCCCCACTTTGAAGAGTGTGAATGCATTTAACACTAGCATCCAAGCTTCAATCCAGAATGTAAATAAGCTCATAACTACTGATTTTTACCAGTGTTGATCATGATAATATGTCCTAAAGATTTACTGCTGGCATGCATCTGAATTCATGAACTCTCTCTTTGAGCGAGCATATTAAGGTGAATTTCTGGAACAGAAAACAGAGGGAATGGAACTTGAGACCATCCACTGCTAATGCTTACCATTAAAAATTTTCTGTTCGTAAGTTGCCTTGTATACCTTTTTCCAGAGAATGAAGGAGATGAGCTCCGAGACCAGAACAACTGCTCCAAAAATACAGAAACTAGAGAGGTTACAGACAATTGAAAAAGAACACAAAGATGCATTGGAAAGAGCTGTGAGTTTGAAAATACCTCATGCCACGACCAACACAGAAGATAAGGAGGAAAGCTCACTGGAGAAGAGTGCAGAAGCTTGCCAGGATGAGATTGAAGATGCCTCACAAAGTAAATCAGCACAGACTGGTAGAGAAACCAGCTGGGATGAAGTGGTTAAAAAGCTTTACAAGAGAAATGAGTCTGGGAAACTACTTCTAAAGAGTGATACAGACGCCCCCAAATAAAAGCCCCTTTTACCAATTATAGGGTCTTTCTACCGGGGGTACATTAGAATTAAGAGAATCAATCTTGGTCGTTCAATATAATTGGTAAAAACTATTATATTATGATTTAACCTGTAAATACATTTATTTCATGGAGGTATACCATTGGTTTGCAGTTTGAAGGAATACTATTCCTGTGTATTTCTTCTGGTGGTCTGTAAAGAATAATGTCAGGATTGCATGCAATACGTTAATGTAAAAAGAGCCCCGTTGTTTTTCAAAAATAAAATTCTATATTGATATGATCTTTCGTTTCTTTTTTTCTTAAGAAACTAATCCCAAACTGCAGGAAGGAAGCAAATCAAAAGGGGTGCCTCCCATCACAAGGAATGAATCACCCGTATGTCACTCTGAAAGCAGCCCATGAGCCTAATGATGGGGTGTTATGAAGGTGGTCTTTCAATTTCATTTTATTTATTTATGAGCGCTTTTGACTTTGATGCCGTCTCCAGCATGCCTCTTGTGCTGCTCCTGCTATTATCTTCTACTTAACAGACTTCGTCATCATAAAAATCAACAAACCCAGCCTACAAAATTGGTTTTCTATTTCCATTGGAGCATTAACTTTGACATGTTCAATTACAAATTAAAGGCCTCATTTCCAGCATTCATGAAAGAATAATTCCAGCAATCCGGAGACCAAAGCATTTAACTTCATCCATCAAAGTTCTCTACACCTAACCTAGTGAAACTAAAGCAATATCAAATTACAGGATGATTAGGAAGGGGAGGAAAAAAAAAAAAAGCACAATATTTTTCTTCTAACATCCGGCCCACCAGCTGAATGTCAATTGAAAATTCATAACCAAGGAGCAAAAGCAACAGTACGCTAGCAAATATGCAAGTTATTAAAGCATCCATCGGACCAAAATCAACAAAATGTTAAGGAAACCAAATACCAGTGCAGCAGTGACCATCTTAACATTTTCTAAACCAAACATTCCCAACTTCAACTAATATTGTTTATATCAGTTCCCAAAGCTTGAAAGTTTTTATCAAGTGTGCATGGCTTCAGCATGGTAATTGTCCAGTTCTTTGTCGAGTTCAACAGCTGATTTCTCAACAGGTTGCTTCCTCCCACGGCCACGGCCACGACCCCGACTACCAGCACGGCCACGCCCACGGCCATTGCTCAAACCCCCACGACCCCTTCGACTATTACACAAGATAAATAAACACGTCAGCTAATCACACAATTCAAGATGCAATCCAAATTAAACACCATAAGCATGTTTTGTGCCAGTCAATGCAACACAGCATGCTATTTATTCACATAGGTGTGGACATCAATGATTATGTTATTGTTTTTCAGACATTTTCACTAATGCTTAGATTCAGAGATGGGATAGGATTTCAGAAGGATTCTGTCCCATCTTGTGCAGATAAAAAGGAATCCTACTGTTGATTGATTTTTTATCATTGCACATCAAAGGTTGACAATTGTTGGAAATAGTCATCATTCCTTAATTCCTCACCATTCACCCCTACAAATCTACTAACACTAACATGTTGCTAAGGATACATGCATGAGCTGCTATCTTGTATTCTAGAATACACTAACATGTATTCTAGCCTCCATGTGAGCCTCCTATGATTAGGAAAAGGAATTTTTGTAGAGAACCAGAAACCAAGAGAATATTAGCCCTGTTTTTTAAAACAGTTCTCAAAAAAAAAAAAAGTGTTTGAGAACTCCTAAAAACAGTTCTCAATTTTTTTCATAAACAAAATTCTGCTTGAAAACTCAAATATGAAAAACAATTTTCCCAGCTTATCTTCCGTTAAAGTATAGTGCAATCATGAATAACACAAACTCTCAAAGTGTTATCCATATTTTCAGTTATTTCTCAGAATATTCTACAACAAAACACCTCAATTTTGTTTTAAAAAATGACCTGTTTCCATAATAAATTCTCAAAAAAAATAAAAATAAATAATAAATAATAATTCATCCAAAAACCTGTCAATTAAGTAAGAAAATTGTTTTCTGTTCTAAAGAACAAAAAACTATTTTCAAAAACATTTCCAACTCTAATAGTCTCCCATATGAATCATGTTCTTCCTGAAGCATGTTCTGCTTTGTTGCCCACATCCCCCATCTTATTTTTTCCTCTTTAAAAATTCTAAATGAAGCCCAGTTGCCCCTGTAAATAAAAGGCTATACATAAAGGAATTTGTCAAATGAACTCATGCAAGGCCTTCAAACATATAGAATCAACAGTTCCAGCAAAGGAAGTGTGAAGCAATGGTGGTGTATAATAATCTGGAACTAAGATAATAAAGAAGAAACTCTCAGCTGAAGGTAAAATTTTGATCTTGGAAAGTTCATGAGGAAGTAAGAGGGATAAAAAAACTAGAGGGAAATGGAAGAAGAGGAGTGAATGAAGATAAAAAATAAAAGCTTTAACTTCATAAATTTTGAAATACTTCTTCAAACTTATTTATCTTCTTTCTCCCCAATATAAAGAATGAAGATGCTATATGTGCAAAGGAGAAGAAACAATTGATCACATCCTCCTTCACCACACAAAAGCAACTATGTTGCGGCAACTTGTTTTTGCTCTATTTGGGATCAAATGGGTGATACACTCCACAGAAAATGATGCCCTTTGGGGCTGACATCGATCTTTTGTCAGGAAGAAGAAGAAAAAAGCTTGAAAAGCTGCTCCTTTGTGTTTATTTTGGACCATTTGGAAAGAAAAAAAACAGTACAGCTTTTGAAAATATTGAAAAAAAGGGATTAAGCTATCAAGTGATCTCCTCACATGTATATTTTTAAGGGTAGGTGAGAGTGTACATAGGTGATAGCTCTTTGTCCATGTTGGACTTCCTTGATTGGTTGTACTCTGAGTGAGGTCAGGGAATTGTTTTTTTATCATCCCTCAACTTTGGTAGGCTTTTGGGCACCTTTGTATACAACCTGTATACTTTTGTATGCCCTTTTGTTAGACGCTTTTAATCTATGTTTCTTTGCTTATCAAGAAAAAAAAAAGAATAAAGACTTCAAATGTACAAATTTCTAAATAATTTTCTTAATATTTATTTTCACCGGCATTTTCCAAGGTAACCAAACAAGACATTTTGAATTTCTCCCTTACTTTTTCCTTTCCCTAGCACGTACTTTCTATGTTCCAAACAAAGCATTTCCAATTACCATTATATACTATTTAATAATTCAAAAAATTCTAACCCATTATCTAGATCCTAGTCTATGCTTCTCCTGTAAGACAATCTCTCTATATATATTGAGTCTCCAAAAATACCGTGAGTTTAGTTCAAGACTTAGGACCCTCATATTCAAATAAGTATCATTGCAAATTGAATATGGCATAGACAACCATAACCACATCCCACCTCAAATGCTTCCACTTAACCTAAGCTATTAACCCTACAAAGGGTCCTACTCAAAACATTAACCACCAGAATGAAAAGGAAGAAAGATCATATATATATATATATATATAGGTAAAAAAGCAAATAAATTAAAAGAGCTTGATATACTTCAATTGTTGACTTAAAATTTATTACTTCATTTTTACTTTAAGCATTAAGGTTTTTTGGTAAAGCTAACTTTAATTTTATTCTAAATCATCAAATTGACATACTTAACCTCATCAATTTTAACTAATATTCACTTGACTAACCTTAAGTAATAAATTTATTTGTCAAACATTTATTATAGATGTACAAGATAATTAAAAAATACTTACTATAAAAGATGAGTTCTAAATGTGTCGTGGTCATATAATGCCCTCACTAAGCATGGGCACATGAGGTAAGAAAATATTTAAGATTAAGAATAAGTTAATCATTTTAACTTAATACTTAAAAGTTATTTTTTACTTTAAGTAATAATATCAAGTTATGTTACCAAACATGTTTAATCTACTAAATGACTTAAATTAAGTTATCAAGTCATTAAGTTGACACCCTCTTAACCTTTTGGATCAAGGCATCTGAATTAGTTGATTGGAAACTACCAGAACTGCATCTCTCAAATTCTCTCCCAAGTGTCAGCTACTCTTCAATTTCCCCAAGTAAGCTAATGACTCAATCATCAATGACATGGTGATCTTTGGACCAGGACAAAGCACCCAACCATAGACAAATTTATTGCTGAAAACCATAATAGGTAAATGAGCCAAGGTCAAGTTTAGGTTTCAATACGAATTGCATAACCAGCCAACCTAAAATAACACAAGATTCAGCTCAAGGATTCAAGTAGCTAATAAATCAGGTGTTATGAAGTGGTAGTTGCATAAACCCTCAAGAAAGTTATCTAGACAAACATTCGAGGGTGATTTTATATTTGAAACTAGAAGTAGGCATAGGACTGGGAATGGAGGTGAATCGCAATATCATGTAAAAGAGAGGAATCAAAATACTGACAAAAGTGGGATTTGATTTCTATCAGAATGATTTTTGTACTCTTATTCTCACTCTAATGAGTCATCCAAACACAGTAATGAATGGGAAATGTAATGGATTTCTCATTCTCATTCTTTATTCCATTGTTCCAAACATGAACCAAAAGAAAACTTTGAAGTGGGCAAGAAAATAGAGTAAATTTTAGAAGACATTATAGATGTTAATCTGCATCGGGGCAGATGTTGAACTCTGCACAAAAGATGAATGCTAAACTAAGCTACAAACATGCTCAGGTAGACTTGGGAAAAATCCTAAGCTTCTTCAACTATCCCAACCAAGCGGGAACAAGGCTAGTCAAGCACAAGCCAAGCTCAAGATCAGCTCAGAGCAACCAAGATGCCCTTAGACGTATTGTCCTAATAAATCACAACTGTACTGGATAACCAGTACCGCAAACTGCCTTCAGCTAGACTCAGCTCATTCGCACCCATATAAATTAATCAAATGAAATTTTCAAAAACACTTAATAAGATAATGTCCCGTAAGGGCCTTAACAAGACTACATACTTTCAAATATTTCACCTTACTGATGTATAAGGTATGTTAAGCTGGCACAGACAACATTAAGAAAACATTGACAAGCATGTTCTGAAGGGTTCAAAATTGAATACAATAGCAATGACATCCTAGAGTAAATTAAGAAAGACTGCACTATTTGCAAAGAAAGAACTCACCTAGAACTACGATTGATTGCAGTGGAGCCTCTGGCATGACCCACTCCAGGCCTGCACAATTTCAAGTTTCAGTATGGTGCTCGCCACAATGTTCAAAATAACCAATGAATACAATCCAACAGTATCAGCTCTCAACTAGAAACTTTAAATTAAAATAGTTTCCTCTAATGGTCACCCAAACAAAAATAGCTCATCATGCCTACTGCTCATAAATGAAACAGGTTTAGAGCATAGGTTCTCATGGTCAGTAAAAAATGGTGGTAGACAGGAAAAAGAAAAAGAAAACAAGAAAATAAAAAAATAAAAAATAAGATAAAAATAAATAAATAAATAAACAGCAACTAAAACTATGTCATAAGGAAATTGAAACTAAAGCATCTATCACTGTTTAATCAGACTCTTGGACATAATTCCTTGTCTTTAGATGGCAAACATCAATAATATCTTTCAAAAGAAACTAAGAGCAAGTTAACATGGAGACGATAACATTAACCTCGATCAAACTAAAAGGTCTTTTAGAACATGCATCTCACGGTTATCCCAAAAAAAAAACATGCATCTCAAGTTCATTTCTGTAAAGGCATCAGATATTCGTCTTTAATAGCAGCATTTATATCCAGACAAAAACCCAAGCTGGCAAAATTTTGTTAACTGTTATGAAGCTTTGCAAGTGCAACACCCCCCCTCTCCCTCTTCCTCCCAAAACCCCCAACCCCAGGAGCTCAGACCCTGGGAATCTTATCAGATATCCCATGCTAAAGCTCAAATCAGCACCGAAAGACCTAATTCAAAAATATAAAAAAGATAATGAGAACCTGAAAATATAACACTTTGACACCAGCTGCCCTAGAATATAGTAATACAAAACTAGTTACCCTATAAAACCCAGCACAGATCAACTAACCACCCGAGAAAATAATAAACTTTTTTTTGATAGGTAAATAACAGCTAGTATTAGAAGAAAATAATAAACTAAACCCAACAAATTCTCAGATTCCATCAAAAACATTTTTGTAGAAAAATAATCTAAAATTTCACAATTCCTTCAGCTCAATGCTCTAGCCTCCTCACGCCTCACCCCATCGTAAGCCCACATGACTATAAGAAATAATATAGCAAGATACTGATTATTTTTTAAACATACAATTGGTAAATAATGGTCTGCAGGTAATGCATTATAGAAAACATATATCACATGTCCATCAAATCATTGAGTATCTAGAATTACTGTAAGAAAAATATGTTTTTAAATGTGTTTTATTCCAGTCACATGGTTCAAACACAAATCATATCTTGTTGCAAGATCACACAGCATGTCAGTACCAACATCGTTAGAGTCTTACCCATAACCAACATCATTAGACTCTTACCAGTTAACCAAGATCATTAGCTTCTTCCAATTTAGGTATCAAGAACATTTAATACAGAATATCATATATCATGTGTTCATAATAATTACACCACAACATCACAGTGTGTGGTGGTTGACACTCAACCCCCTGCCGACTAGGGTCACACTCCCCTTTCCAAAGTTCACAAAATATATAAAGCATCTCCAAAATATTTTACACATTTCCATTGCCTCCTAAAGGTTATGTTTTAAATTAAATTTTGATGCATGTTCTCATCCAGGGAAGTTGCAGGTTGAAGTGCTTAGAGATCATTAGGGCACAATGATAAAGGCATACTCCAATCCTCCCCAAAAATACAAAAACTGATCAAAAAGTATAAGATTAAACTTCTCCACTACTCGAGAGACCTTTACAACGCATGGGAATATACAAAAAGCAACTGAACACTCCATAGGGTACATCTCATCTCCAACCAATAAAGCCCTAATCAATGTTCCTCTCCTTGCTAACCACACCCTTTTTTTCTACACATCAAGTTCCAATCAAGTTAAATAACATTGAGAGGAATGCCTTTAAAAACAACAATACAGAGTGCTCAGAGGAATAGAAATGAATTCAAGCATAATAACAACATATATAAGAGCATCTGTCTTCAAACAAGCTCATGCAACTTCAAACTAGCAGAGTAGAGTAAGATTATGAATTAGAAACATTACTTTTAATCAATGGCCCAACAAGCATTTAACCCTAAAACAATAATCGAACTTCTCATCAAATTCCCAAATTAACTGCAACATGTTATTTAAGACAACTAAGGATGGTTGCTTACAATCAAAGCTAGGGTTTCACTCCAAGTAAGCGGGCCCCCTTGAAGAGGAAGATCCCTCAAGTCCAAATCATCGATCACCTCTAAGAATCTTCTCATTGAAGGAGACACCCTCCCTCCTCTTCTACGCTCATTAGGAAATCTGATCATATTGAAATCTCCTCCAATACACCAAAGGTCATTCCAAAGCCCGTGGATGGCCCCTAACTCTTCCCAAAATAATTCTCTATATCTTTTCATAGTAGGACCATACACTCCTGAAAAAATCCATCCGAAACCATCTTCACAATTCTTGAATCGACAAGAAGTGGAGAAAAGACCCACCTCCATCCCTACCAGCTCCAACACTCTGTTATCCCAGAAAACTACCACCCCTCCAACTGCTCCCCTAGCATTCAAGGCTCCGAGGAAGGAGGCTCAATCCTCTTTTGGAAGATAGAATGCTGAGACTAAGGATGGGATTTTCTCAGTCAAATCTCTTTATAGTGCTCTAGTTTCAAGAAGAGTTGTTCAGTTCCCTAATAGCGTTATTTGGAGTCCATGTGTTCCTAGGGAAGCCTCTTGGGGTAAGATGCTAACTTTGGATCAACTTAAAAATAGGGGACAGATTCTAGCTAATAGATGCTTCCTTTGTTGTGAAGAAGAAGAGTCAATTGATCATATTCTTATTCATTGCACCAGGGCAAGAGTTTTATGAGAGTTATTGTTTGCTATTTTTGGCATTACTTGGATCCTCCCTCTTTCGGTTAGAGAAACCCTTCTTGGATGGTGCAACTTTAATATGAACAAGAATCGTACTAAGGTGTGGAAGGCAGCCCCTTTGTGTCTTTTTTGGGCAATTTGGAAGGTAAGAAATAGGATTGCATTTGATAATGAGGAGCTTTCAATTCATAGGTTGAAAAATTCTTTTGGATATGGACTAAGTCGGTTGTGAATGAAGGTCCTCTTCCTTTATTCAGTTTTTTTTATTGGCTAGGAGCTAGTTGAGGGCTGGTGATTTTTGTATCCCCTCTTCTTTTGTTTGTGCCTTTTGGCGCCTCTTGTATACCCCCTGTATGCTTTTGAGTCAGCCTCCATGTGCCCTTTTTCTAATATATTTCTATCTGTGTGTTTACCTATCAAAAAAATGAGAGGAATAAGGAAACTCAAAAGTATGGCAGTGAGAAAAGAAAAAGACAGAAAAAATAGAAAACCTAAAAATCTCGTTGATGCCTTCTAGGACAATAGACAATTTAGAAAACAAACTGTTTTAAAAGTTGAAATTCTAGAAAATAGTTCTTAAACTTTAAAACTAGAAGTTTAACAATAATAATAGTAGCAGTACTTAGAAAAATGGAAAGTTTTAATATAGGAACTTATTACAATAGGGAACTTTTAAAGAAAAATTTATAATATCTAAATAAGAGTCAGATAGCCAACTAGTAGCAGACTTGACCCTAAATAATTTAATCGGAAAATTTTCCCTTCATTTTTTTCCTTTCCTCTGTTTTCTTCCTTTTCTTGAAAGATCTTACAGACTCATCCCCATCAGCTTGACAATGTTAAAAGGAAATTTAGCAGAAAAGTGATGTGTTCAAGAAAGCCTTGGGACCTTCAGACTTGAAAGAATTTTAATATCATCGACAACATCCTCTTAACTTTAATCAACAATAATAAAAAATTACTTAAATGTCAATAAGAACAAAGTGAATCATAAATCCATTATTATATCATTAACCAGCCTAACAAATATCACAAGAAAATCTGGACCAAAAAACCAGAAATCACACATAACAACTAAAAGAGTGAGAAAACATACGTCATAACAACTGTCCTTCTCCTCTTTCCATTTACCCCTCCAATTACATTCACACGAGCAGAAACAGGCACGTCTGAATCACTTCCTATAATTTCAATCTTCATAGGCTTTCCATCCAAAAGAACGTTATTATATCGTTTAACAGCAGCAAATGCATCACTTCTTCTGGTATAAACTACTTCAGCTGAACCCTGTAACCAAATAACAAAGATTAGGGCTGTCTTCATGGGACAATGACCAGGGAAGTGAGATGTAAGACAAACAAGTACTGTAATAAGCAACCAGACATTTGAGGAAATGTAACCCCATGAAAATAAAAAAAAGACACAATTAGAGGCACCAACTAATGTTTTCTACAACATCAAAAAACATTATTTTAACATTGGACATGCTCAGATAATGTCTGACAAATTTCCAGGCATGTTAGTTGCACATCATGCCTAAATCAATAAATGAGGAATATATCCTGTTTGAAGTTGATGAAAATTAGACATATGACTTGTTAGAACACTATGATGAACTGTTGGTCATGCTAGACAAGGATAGAATATTACAGAGTACTTTGTTCAAGAAATTTTTGCTCCCTAGAAAACAAGCATATGCCAATTAGATTATTTCCAAGCTGCTATTATTATTATTTTTTAGAAGTTTTTTTAGAAGCTGTGTATTCCATCAATTGGATGCATAAATGCAAGTGACACCAGATTAACTGCAAATCAGATATGCATACCATATATAGCTTATAATAGAGAAAGACACCAATATAACAAAATAGATCAAGCCCAATGACAGAACAGAATAAACTGCAAGCAGGACAAAACAATAGGAGCTATTAGTAAAAAGCTTGTTTAAAAAAATAAAAACACACTTACACTTGGGCGTCCATTTTTCTCATAATGAACTGCATATCTTTTTATGTCTCCAATCTCAGAGAAAAGTTCCTGAGTCACAAGTTATATGTCAGATAAAAGACAACCAGTTACAAAGAGAGCTTAGAGTAGAAGTATACAGCTCAAGTTGTACCCTTATATCTTCATTGGTCACACCATAGTCCAGGTTGGAAATATACAACTTTGTGCCAGCTTCTAAACCAGGCAACCCTGCAGCTCGAAGGCTATCTTCAAACAGATCATGCTGCCATGGAATCTTGGTTCTGCGGGATGACTGACCAACACATATGGGAAAAGGATCCAAATAGGTATGAACATGTCAGCATAGGACCAGGAAAAAAGGATAATATACCATCTTTAAGATTCAGTAAGAAATCAGCAAATTTTCATAACATAAAAGAAATCACTAACAAGAAAAAAAGCAATTATATTGGAATGACAAATTATATGTATAGTTGATGGGAGTTGAGGATTTGACCCACTGCATATTAACCGGTGCTATGTTATAAGAGAGAGCTCCAGTTCTGAAGTTCAGCCAAGGAAGCTCCTTTGCAAAAACGCCATAACACTAGCACAGTATCTCAAAATCTTGCACCGAACAAATTCCGCACATAGCAAGAGGATCCATCATAAACTCCCCGTCTAAACGACCAGTACTCAAATACTAAAGCAATTGCAACTATATAAATGGATTATAGGTGGGTATAGAGAATCAACCCATAAATTGCTAATAGATGTTACACTACTGGTGAGAGCTCCAGTTCAGAAGTTCAAATAGTGAAGGCTATTTGAATAAAATGATAGGAAGTAGCATTCTAACTTAATGCGCCCACCAACTTCCACATAGATCGGTAGGATCCATCATAAAGTCCCAGAAACACCACAAATACAGATAAGCCTGGGGATCATGGTATAGATGCACCGGAAGGCAATAGTGCTAGAGTGGCTGGGCCAAGGTGAGCTTTCCCATGTACAAATTAACATATCCACTCTTGTTTGAGTATCTAGGCAGGGATACAGATCCTCTTGTGCTTGACTGTCTAAAGTAAATCAGATTCTCAAACAAATTCATTAAACATCCATAGTTTCGAGCTTGCCTTGGCAATTGCGTAAGATGATGGCCGAGCATTCACCCTAAGAGGACCTCTACGAGGAGGAATTCCTGACATTCTTCCACCGTTAAAAGACCCTCCTATTGGCCCTCGACCACGGCGAGCTCTACCCCGTCCTCTAACTCTCTCGCTGTTACTCCTCTTTATTATATCATCAAGTGACATATCCAAGGAAGTAGCCATTGAGAATTTTCAGAATAAGCAAGCACTGCTTGTAGATGATGTTGAATAAATACACCTGCCAAAGAACCATAATAAAATTCGTAAATGACATCAACAGCAAAAAGCATCAAAATCATACAGGTGATCAATCAGAAGTTTCAAACACACATCCACCTGAAAAGTACAGATGGAAGTAGCATAGTTTCTGTGTGGGGTAGGCCAGCAGGGTTACTCTGCTACCATATCCCAACTAGATGGAAACTTGCCTCGCACTATCATGCCCCACTGGACCCTGTATATCTCAATGTCATTGAGATGAGAACTCAGGTCCAAGTCCCTACTTCATGCACATGCATGGTTAAAAATACACATGCCATTTTGGAAAGATAATATTCCCATAAAACAGAAACAATGCAATATGTTTTGGAAAGATAAACTCACATATGTGATAGAAATCACACTCAGCTTATAATTTTTCTCCTTTTTTTGTTTGAGAAAATAAAAATAAAAGGTAGAAAACTTTGATTTCTTTTATTCCCCTAGATTTTTCTCAACAACCAGACTGAGGGCAATGACTAGGAAATATATGGGCACGCAAAATTTGAGGGAGGCAGAAGAAAGGGGAAAAAAAATATGAATTCGCGGCTAAATAAATTCGAAAAAAATCAAACTTCCACACAACAGCTTCATAATCAGAACAGTTAACACTCACATTCTATAAATAAATCAAAAGGGAACAAAAGAAAATACAGAAACAAAGACGGGTAGATGAAACTAAAAAGCATAGAGAGCAGAGTGAAAATACCGGGACCAGATCACAGCGCTGCTCACTCCACAAGGAAAAGTCTAGAGAGAGAGAGAGAGAAAGCTTAGGGAAGTAGGATCGAAATTGGGGATATTTTTCTAGGGTTTGGGGTTGGGAAGTTGGATCGAAATTGGGGAGATTTTTCTAGGGTTTGGGGTTAGGAAGTTGGATCGAAAATTCGCCACTACCACTCTTTTTAGGGTTTCAGGAATTAAGTCGGTTTTTTTTTTTTTGGGAAGGAAGACTCGCGTTACTTTTTGAGTAGACTTCTTCTGTTAGGATGCCCACTCAAAACTTCCAATTACATACATCCACCTCATCATTGTGAGATATTTTTGTTCTCCTTTTTAATGAATAGATACTTTTGTTTTTTATGCTTATAACATTCACCATATTCAATTCCATGATTGGCTCCTTATTTTTTATTTCTAAAACTAGAAATAATACAAAACAAAACTTCAATAAAAATGGTAGAAGCTTATCTTAAAATTATTAAACTTTAAAAAAAATATTCAAAAAAATATGAGTAGTATAATTTTTTTATTATTTTAAATGTTCAAAAGAAGTTTGTATGAATATAAGATAATTGTGATTTTTTTTCCTAAAAATTCTTATATTTTATTTAAATCTCTTATTGTACATATTTTAAAAATAATAATTTATATGTCACTAGATTATACATAGATTGCTTCGTTCCTAAGCCCTAATTCCGGCGATATATGAATATTTTAAATTAAACAACCTATAATTCATATAAGTAGTATATTTGTTTTATTATTTTAAAATATTTTTTTATTATTTTAACACACTCATTTCACTTGTATTATATATGAATTTGGTGCATTAGAAGTTACATAGAGGACACAAGGCATAGGGATTTCTTCCTAGATGATTAGTCGTTAACATTTAGTTCATCAATTTTGGCAATCTAGTAAAGACTGTAGTGCACCACTCCTAATTTTAGGGATGACCTATCTTGGCAATCGGGATGGATTTCCCAGGTGAGTACACTAATGTGTTCCATTTGCCCATTGGGTAGAACCTATGAGAATCATGATGCAAGGTTATCAATTGTCATGATTCATCAAGCTATGTTACTACATGAACTCTCAACCTTCTGAGGATATTAAGTTTGTGTTAAATTCAACAAGAGGCTTTGACTTATAGATGAGACCCTGATGTAGTCATATATTTCTATAGATTAGGTTACTATTGATAGAGGTTGGTAGCAATAGATATTCTCAATAGAGGTCATGATATCTCATGGAATTGAGGCAATGTGTCTCTTTGAAGTTAGAGTATGTTAATCGATCACATAATAGGTGGATTTGCAGCTCAATGATTGGAAATGTAATCTTAATAGGTTGATAATGCTACCTATTTAAATTACAAACATCAATTCGTGGGGAGTCCACATGTGATCAATAATAAGACACATACTTGAGTTTTGTCACATTGTAATTATATAGGATACTAGAGTATAGTTGATTCACTTTAGTGGAATGTTGAATTAACTTCAGAATTGGATTATAAGGGAGCTAATATTTTTTTAGGGGTCCTAATGTGTTAAGATAAGGCCCTTAACAACATAACATGATGTAATAAATAGGTGGATTTTTATTATTTATTTAACAAAGTTCTAATTCATCTTTATCTATCCTATTTCCATGTGTTATACCTTGTAAGTACTCTAACTTGCATTTTTTGCATTGTATGTGACTTAGGTGCATTAGGAGTTGCATGGAAAGTCTAAATCATGGGTTCCTTGCAAATATATGACTTATTCACAACCAGTTTGTAGGTCTAAGCGATGCAATAAAGGTTGTAGTACATCACTTTCTAATTAGAGAGATGGTTGGTCTTGGCTATTAGGATGAGTTTCGTATGGTGTGTGCACTAATGTGTATGGTTACACATTGGACAGGACTTGTGGTAAGTCATGACTTAAGGCTATTAAGTAGTCATGAGATCACCAAGTTGCTTCATTGTGTTGTCTCTTAACCTTGAGAGAATATTAAGTTTGTACTAAAGTTAACAATGACTTTGACCTACAAACGAGATCATAAGTTAATCATATATTCCCTATAAATTTGATCACTATTGATGAAAGTCGATAGCAATAGGTATTCTCAATAAAGTCACCACGATATCTGATAAGATTGAGATAGAGTGTCTCATTGGGTGATCCTAAGGAGGTGTGTTAATGTAAATTATGGTCATAGTAGTTCCTTAAATGAAACTTGACACTAACTCTTAAAGAGTTAAGATATGTCAATTGAACACATAATAGGAGGATCTGTAACTCGAGAATGGTAGAGGTAATCTTGAAAAATTGATAGTTTTCACCCTATTAAACTATGAACACCAGTTCATGGGAAGACTAACCACAATGGATAACGGGTCATAGATCAAAGCTCATGGTGTCTCATTGTTATTTACATAGGATATTGGAGTTTAGTTGATTCATAGTAGTGAGATGTTGAATCGACTTTAGAATTAGATTCTAAGGGAACCAATACTCTTATAGGTCCCAATGGCCCCTACACTGAGCTTATATACCTTATTGGCATAAGTTATGAGGGTCAAATTGACTCTTACTTCAATTTTGTGTATAAGAGCGTTTTGATAACTACGCAAGGTTGCATGAGAATAAATAAATATGGTCTTTAGATTGAGTTAATTGATTAATTAACAGACCCAATTGAGTTAATTGATTAATTAATAGACCCAAATGAGTTAATTGATTAATTAACAGACCCAGTTGGGTTAATTAATTAATTAGGACTCATTTTGGGCTAGATTAAGTAACTTAAGCCCTTAGTGGGCATAAGTCAGTTAAGCCTAATGGGGAACCCCGTAAATACCCCCTTAGGGGTTAGGTTGAAAGAAAGAGAGTTAGCCTCCAACATTTGTTATAAAAGCATATAAGTGTTTGTGCTCCTTGCATATTTCAATTTTAAGTTAAATATCTTTTTATCTTCTTGTAGCATACATAAATGCAAGTTATCTTATTCAATGATATGATTGACATGTTCAAAAATGCTTTTATATATCAAAAGAAAAAACATAATTCATTCAAATGGATTGGTGAAACAAGTTAACAACAATTTTCTAAATGTTGTTGACACCCTTGAGTTGATGTTATTTGTCCATACACTACTACAAAAAATATGAATAATGACGTTTTTTTCCTTGACGTTTTTTAAAAAGCGTCAATATTTAACCTAAGTGGCAACATATCTTGGCGTTTTATAAAGGCTTGATTAACAATGATGCTTTATGGAGAAGCAATGGCACTCCTATTCAATGGCACATTTTAAAAACGCCATTGATTGCAAAATTGTTGGAGACCTTGACCCTTTATTTAAGCGTCAATAAATAATTTCTTCCTTGTCGCATTTTTAAAGTGCCATGTTCTAAAACATTATATATACATATGTGAAATTTTTGCCAAACACACAATTCCCTCTAAAATTTCATTCTCACACCGGCCATATCACCTAAAGATCTACGAATTCTCACACCCTCATTTATCTTTTATCTATGGACACTCACACCCTAAAAAGCTATTAACTATCTCAAAAACCCTAGCCTTTACCCTCAGCCATCTTCAATTTCCCTAACCCCCCAAGAGCCCATAACTTTATCCTCATCATCATCGATAACCTCACATCCCAAACCCTAAGCCTTTCATTTCTTTGTTCTCACCATAGCCGTTGAGAGCTACTAACACAGAAATACAGAAGCTTGAAGTCCACCATTAGCCAGCTAGTTATCAATGGCATTAAACCTTTTCTAAGCTAGAAACAGAGATGCTTAATGGTAACTCTCTGTTCTGAATTTTTTTTTTTGGTTTATCTATGGTTTGGGCTTGTATAAAGATTGTTTCATATGTGTTTTCCCCCTTTTGTGCTTTACTATTTTAATTTGTTGTTTATGAAATTTATTGAGGTTGATTTCAGTTTTGATTTTATTTTTGGGTTTTGTTATTTTAGATTCATGTGTTTGGGATTTTAAAATCTAGTTTTCCCATTGATCTTTTAGGATTGATTTTAAAATGCGTTGTGTGGTTTTGAACAATACTTCTAGGATTTGAATTCAAGTTAGCGAGATTGACACAACAATTTGAACCTGTGTTTGAAGATTTTTCAATGGCAAGTTTGAGATTCTATTCTTCATGACGTGGATTTTCCTAGTGCAGTCTTTAGAAAAATAAGTTTATTAGCATGGACAGTGTCCCCATGGGTAAGAGTATCATTCTATTTCAAGCTTATTTTTGTTGGTCCATCACCATGAGCCTTGCTTGTGGCAAAGACGTTGGTTGATGTGGAGAAGTGGAGAGTTTTTATCCTTCTGGTCATCATAAGGTTGATTTCTGTTGAATTTATTTTTATCTTATTTTTTAATTATTGAGTCTATGCATAAACCAAAGATTTCCATTTTAGTATTTACTAGAATTATGGTACGAAGATGATAGGCGCCTTGAACCTTCAGCCACTGGGTGCCCAAAAGCAAAATGAAATTCACATATCTTTTCTCCATTTTGTAACCCAAAAAAAAAAAAAAAAAGATTAATCGATGGAGAGTTCCAATGATTAAAATGTGCATAATCTTTGCTCATGGAGACATTATTATGAAGTGACAAAATATGGGCATCGACTTAGAAGTTGAGAGTACAAATTGTGGCTGAAAGATGTTGGACATAATGCTATTATGAATTTATAAATTTGCACAAAGGTTACTTTATAAATTATAATTAAATTTGTACGCATTATACCAAAAGCTATAAAAATTGGTATTTGTTAAAAAATATAGTACAAGCCCCTATAATTTTTTTGTTAAAAATTACATTAATTATCTCTTAACTATTTTTTTCACTGGATTATTATAGTTCTTTAACCTATAAAATCATATCTAAACAATTTAAATCTAGTTATTGCTATGTTTTTTATATGCTTTTATCACATTTTTTAAGTATTAAAAGAAATTTTAATTTTAAAAAAAAAATCAAACTAAAAATAAATTCACCACATGATATATTAAGTATTTAATTAACAATTTTTTTTTTTCAACTATGGCTCTCTGCTCAGAAACTCTCGGACCAATGACTTTGAGAACCTCTCCTACTCTAACCTTGGAGCCTTCAGGTAGTATTATTCCATTCACATATCATTTCCTTGTTGTGTGTAGTGTTATTCATCATGAATGGGTTTTAGAGATTATTTCTTCAGACTGCAGAAACATAATAATTAACCACTTTGGACTTCATTCATTTACAAGAAATAACATTTAGTTTTCTTTTGTTGTTTGATTTTTCGTTAATTTTCATGACTTGAAAAGTTATGAAGGGGTCTCACCTTAAGGTTTCTTGTATAATCATGCACTTTGATTCCTATTACTCGTTCTATTTGTTTAATTACTCAGTGTGGAGATTTTTCTGGATACTTACATGACTAGTCCTAAGTGGGTTTACTTTGATATACTTTTATTCATTTCATTTAGATCACTTCTTTTGAGGTTTCATAAGGGTTTATGTTTCTGAGTTTGAATTTTTTTGGTAAGGAGTGAATTAAATCATTCAATTTATTTCTTAAGTATAAATAGAAGGGTGGTTTAAAGGATCTTAGTCGGGGACACCTAACATAAGTATCCACCTCATATCCATTTCTATTTAAGTAGAACCACCCCATAATTATTGGAGCCCCATTCTTAATCAAAATCCAACTATTGCAATTAGTTCACTTGAAAGCTCTAGTATTAGCTAGGGGTGTGCATGCAAATCAGCTTATAGAGATTTTTCCTTTTTCCTTCTCTTTTGCTTTTCTCAAGATGATGATGGTTGGTCTCATGCAAGTATCTTGTGCATGCTAATGGAATTTGTGTTGGCTACTCTCTTCTTTTAGCTGTCTTTAGAGTTATTCGTCGCCCTTCTACTGCTCAGGTGTTGATGTTTGCTTGGATTGCTAGCCACAAATGGCAGTAGCTATTAAAGTGATTAATACTATCCTCAGAGGTAAGGTATATATGTGTATACATTCAACCGAGTATAATGTGTTCGGCCTTGTCTTAAACATTTTATAATTTCTTTTTCCTTTGATTTCTTATATGTACAACATTTAAAGATTTGGATCATACTTCAATCATCTTCAAGTTGACCAATGAATAGAGGGTTACCATTGTTGATTATTTTCGGGGTTACAAGGTTGAATATCACTATTTATGAAATATTCTAGGAAATTTAGCAGTTTTTTTAATGTCATTAAGTTCAATGGATGCTGCTGATTCTATATTTTTCTTAGGGCAATGAAAATAGTAAAAAAAAAGTTTATTTAGTAGGTCCCACTCTCCAACCCTTCCTTGAGTAAGTGTTGGTATTTGTTACTTCCCCAACCCACAACCTAGAAAAGAAAATGTTTCTTGTATTAAAACAATTCAAGCTCTGCAGGCACTTGCATACTAAATTTTTTAGGAAAGGTCAGAATTAGACATTGTCATAAATCACTTGAGTAAATGGGAAGTAAACCTTGTCAATATTGATTTTCATGAGATATCTTACAACAAGTTGTGAAGTGTACAACTTGAGAATTGGGAAAGAAACTTCGATTTTGGAGATGGTTGCAGCATTTGAGAAGGCAATTAGAAAGGTATTAAACATATAAAGTTTTGTATTTGAGTTTGTTTTGGTTCTCTAGATTACTCAATGTATCTATATTTATTATTTTTAAAAATTTTGTTTTCTTCATTTGAGTAATTTTTTGGAGTATTCCATTGACTACCCCATGTTAAAAGATAAGACATGTAGTTATTATAATCACTTGGGATATGCTTGGTTTGGAAAATTAAAGTGGCATGTGGATTTGGGCCTTAAACCCCAAATACTATGTCTAGAGTTTGACTATCAAGAGTAGAGTACGAGTTCTTTCCAATCCTAAAGTTTGTATGCTCATTCAACTGAGTTTTACTGAGAAGATTAGAAACCTGGCACAAAGTAAAATGAATTTCTGGTGCAAGGTGCCACCTACTCCATTACCACTTCCTTCACTATCCTAAGAAATGCCATAAACCATTTCAAGAAGCAGAATTCTAATTCTGCAATTTTAATTATTAGATATATTTGTTTCTTAAAATTGGGCATATTAGGATTGACCAATCTTCTAAACTTCACGATCTGTAGGAAAAATATTATGCCAATTTTCTTACTAGATATATATCATTTTATTGGCATTGAGGGTTTCTTCTCAATTATCCATTCTCCAATATTCAAGGCAGATAAAAGACAGTAAAAGTTGACATATTAATTTAGGGAAATACCTTAAAGTAAAACTCTACAATGGTAGACTTCTCTTGAAAATATTGCATTGTTGATCTTTCAGTATTCTTTACCTTGACTAAAACTGATTTTTTTTCTCCATTAAAGCCCTCTCTTTAAGCAAAAAAAGTGGTAAACCATTAAAGTGTCATTCAAGAAAAAGAAGAACAAACTATCGACAAATAGAAAATCCATGCTTTGACAATTAATTGAAGCTAAAATACATTCTCCGACTCTGCTAATAATAAAAATAAAATAAAATAAAATAAAAGACAATCTTTGAGCAACATAATAAAATCAATCTATTATGTAGCATCAAACTTTACTTGTGTAAGACATGCTTCATCACAATATTCTTCAAATTCTCAGCATACACTGTGACCTTATGCCACTGAACAACACTTGGATTAGCATACTCCTTTGGATCTTCATTATCCAATGGCCTCATATTGTTCCAAATCCCACCTGTCACCATTTTTCCACTCCTCAGCTTCTTCTGCAATGGTGCCAATCCTACCTATACCCCACCAATATTGCCTATACACAAAACCACCAATAAAAACCCTAATCATTCCTTGGTTCCAAAAATACCAAGTAAAGATAAAAGAATATGAAGTTTAAAATTATCATTCGTGTCTGATCCTTGCTTTAAATTAGGGTTTTTTCCTCTAGCACTCAAAATTAATATTTATTTTTTCTTTTCACACTTTTTCCCAACAATGAAATGCACCCAAAAATGTATTCAGTTTCTAGTGTGTCTGGTACTTGCATTAAGTTGCATTTTTTGTCCTCTAGCACTCAAAATTAATATTTATTTTTTATTTTCACACTTTTTCTTAACAATCAAACATACCCTACAATCTATTTTCTAAGAAAATGAAGAAAAATGAAAATGAAAAGAAGTTTTCAAATTCTATGCTTTAGCCACATAGTTCCATTAGACAAATTGGAGTGGAAAATATAAAACCTAGAACTTAATTTCTTTTCTTTCGCAAAAACATTGAAACCTTGTTAGGCTTCTAAGAAAACTTAAGAGAAAACTAAGAGTGGGTGTGGACCCGCATTTTTCACGTGCGTCCCCACTCGATCGGCGAGACTCGCTTTTTATTTTTGAAAAAATAATTTTTGGAAAAGTTGGAGTCGCCACTTATTTTATTTTTATTTTAAAAGGAAAATAAAACAAGAAAGAAAAACCCTAAAATGTGACTCCATAATTTTTGGAAAAAGCATGTCTTTGAAAAACCCGAGTCTTGGTTCGGGGATCAGGTTACTTATTGGGAAGGTACCTCTAGGAGGTAACACCCCTCTAAGCCCTAAAAAGGTCTCTACTGACTAAGTTGAGGGAAACGTGGCAATTAATCGGTTAATTATGGATACCTAAGTAGGCTAGGTGGTTCCAAAAAAAAAAAAAAAAAATAGCATGCCAAACAAGATCAAATCATAATAAAGAAAGGTTAGGATGCGTACCTGAACCGCTTCTCAAGCGCTATCATAAAACATCGATAGTTAATTTAAACAATATATCATCCAGCATGTATTTTATTAGAAATAATCAAACAATGAAACATGTATATCAGAACACTCAAGCATTATTAGACATAAGCATTATTTCACAATGACAAGCATATTCACAGAATTCAGAAAGTAGGTGATAGAGGACATACCTGGATAACATAGATAATTTGTAACGTACTTCTTCAAGTTGTAAGGGGTTAGATAATAAATAATAAAATATAGAAATTCTAGCATGCTCGTTATCTAATTAGCATAGCAAAAGTGATCAAAGTATACAGAATCATCAATTATCACATACATCTTGTATATAATGCCTAAAAAATAGATATACGTGATTTCAACAAGTATCAAATGTGGCAACAAAAATAAATTTTGAAAAGATTTTTTTTTATGTAGGGGTTTCACCAATTCCCCAATCGATATACACAAATTTAGCTTAGAACTATCCCATTTATTTGGGACCACAAGCTTTGATTCGTGTTTTATTCAAAACCGTAATTTTATTTGAAAGATGTGAACCGATCAAAACATGGTTACACATTATTTTAAAAAAATGAGATTTTGATTCTAAGAACTTTAAATGAATTTTTGAAATGGATTTTTAAGGAAATAAGATTTTGAGAAAGTGTTATATAAAAAGGAATTAATTTGAAAGCAATAAAGTGTATGAATCAAAGTACCAAGCAAAACAAAAGAGAACAAAATCACAAAGTAGAATTTTTGACAACCAAGAAAATTGAAGGTGAGAATAGAGGCTAATCTTCATGAATTTCCAAAAGCCTCAGAGAGAAAATCAAATTAAATGAAGGATCACTAAAGCAACGGGCAAGACATTCTAGATTAGACAAACTAACAAGGTATCGATTCATGAACTAACCGCTAGGATTTTAAAAGCATATAAATTTAGATAAGGGTGATCAGGATCTAACATAATGATTTTGAAACAAAAACTAAAAATGGATCAATTCAGGTAAGGAACTAAAATTATAGAAGTACCTAAACTAATTAAAACAAGTTTGACTAAATTAAACTAAAAACGTGAACTTTCAAACATAGAATTAATTTTATTAATGAACTACAATTATAAAAGTGCTTAAGTTAATTATAATGAGCCAAACTAAATCAAAGCAAACTAAAGATATGTACTTTCAAGCATAGGATTAATTTTATTGATGAACCAAAAATTATAAAAGTGTCTAAACTAAATAGATGAATTAAATTAAATCAAAGTACACTAAAACATGAACTTTTAAATAAAGAATCAATTTTATCAATAAATAAATAAAACTATAAAAACACATAAACTAATTAAAATGAACCAAATTAAATCAAAGAATACTAAAAATATGAACTTCCAAACACGAAATCAATTTTATTAATAAACTAAAACTATAAAAACACCTAAAATAATGAATACAAATTATTAAATCAAAGCAAACTAAAAAAAAAACTGAAACTTTCAAACATGGGAACAATTCTATTAATGAACTAAACTATAAAAAATATCTAAACCAACTATAATGAATCAAATTAAATAAAACAACCTAAAAACGCAAACTTTCAAACATAAAATCAATTTTATCAATGAACTAAAACTATAAATGTATTTGAATTAAATAGATGAATTAAACTAAATCAGAGTAAACTAAAAAAAATGAACTTTCTAACATGAAATCAATTTTATTAATGAACTAAATTATAACAAATATCTAAACTAAATATAATGAATCAAATTAAATTAAAGCAACCTAAAAACGCAAACTTTCGAACGTAGAATCAATTTTTTAATGAATTAAAATTATAAATGTATTTGAACTAAATAGATGAATCACACTAAATTATAGTAAACTAAAAAAAATGAACTTTCTAACATGAAATCAATTTTATCAACAAATAAATGAATGAATAACAAGTAATTAAAAGAGTAGCAAGTACATGAATAACTAAATGAATAAAATTCAAACGTTTTCAATCCGAAGCAATCAATCAAAATTAAATAGGGATCAAATCAAAATAATCGAAATTGGAAAAACAATATGCAATCTTTCTAAAGGTTTAATCAAACAATTGAATTAAGATTATGAGTAGAATAAATTAATAAACCAAATCGAAACCTAAATTGTACCTAAAAAGATTAATTAATTAAACTAAGAAATCAAAATCAATAGCAAAACTAAACTAAGGAGTAAATCAAGACAAAACTAATTAAATTAAACTCACAAACACATTTTAACTATCATATGGATTAAAACAAAATTAGTATGGACTTATGAATTACGAACAAAAATAATCAAAACTATTTAAAAAAAAAACTCACCTGTATTCTCAAAAAAATCTGCCTTTGATGCGTTAAGGTGGCTCCCCTCTCTGTGTGGATCTCTCTGCTCCTCCCTATTTTTCACAAAAAAAAATATCCCGACGACCTATTCGAAAATTCCCTCTTCAATTTATATGGCAGCCTTACCTTATGGAATATTTCCTTTTTCCTTTTGGAGATGTAGGTAGATATGGGAAGTATGGTGTTATATTTATATAAATATATATATATTGTTGGTTAAAAATAAAGTGTAAGAAGAGTTACACTTTTGAAAAAATAACCTTTGAAAATAAAGTGTAAGAAGGGTTACACTTTTAAAGTGTGAATTAAACACATGATTAAGTTTTGAAATGTTACAAAACTTGAAAGGTTAAGGAAGACAATGAGTCTTCTCATCTTTGTAACTTTACAAAACTTAAGAGGTATTTACACATATGATTAAGTTTTGAAATGTTACAAAACTTGAAAGGTTAAGGAAGACAATGAGTCTTCTCATCTTTGTAACTTTACAAAGCTTAAGAGGTTAAGTGTAAGAGAGTTACACATTTGAGATTAAATCATGTTTAATGTGTGAATTAAACATATGATTTAATTTTGAATGTTACAAAGATGAAGAGATTGAGGAAGACAATGAGTTTTTTCTCATCCTTATAACCTTTTTTCAACCCTAAGAGTGCTATATATATGACTTTTCTTCTTTTGAAATCTTATGCAGAAAAGTGAAAAGGCTTGATCAATCCCAAGACTATTTCCATTAGTTCCCTAAAGATTTCTAGAGGTGGGAGGAAATAGAGTCTTTGGACAAAGTTCCAAGAACTTGTTTGAGCCTTTCTTGTGTTCTTCTTCTTGTTGTTCTTATTTTGTATCTTTGAGAGTTTCATTGTATCAAAGTGAGTGTGTGAGAGTGTTTCTTTTCTCCATTGTATCCAATTTTCGTCAACAATCAAAGACTCTATTCACAATGGAAGGAGAGACTATCAAGATTATGAACCAAGACCTTGTGAGGTTGGATCGTTTTGATGGTTCCAACTTCACTAGGTGGCAAGACAAGGTGAGATTCCTTCTCACAGCACTCAAGATTTTCTACATCCTTGATCCTACCTTGGCACCGTTACCGGAACCAAAGGAAAATGACACACCTCAAGTGGTGGCGGCAAGGAAGAAGAGGGAGGATGATGAGCTCATATGTAGGGGTCATATTTTGAACGCCTTATCCGATAGGCTATATGATCTCTACACCAACACCAATTCCGCGAGGGAAATTTGGGAGGCTCTTGAAAACAAGTACAAAGCCGAGGAAGAAGGTACCAAAAAGTTTCTTATTTCTCAATACATAGATTTCAAATTTTTTGATGAAAAGCCTCTCTTACCACAAATTCATGAGTTGCAAATAATTGTGAATAAGTTGAAAGTTCTCAAAATTGAACTTCCGGAGGCCTTCCAAGTTGGTGCTATTGTGGCTAAATTACCATCAAGTTGGAAAGGTTACCGGAAGAGGATTCTCCACAAGAGCGAAGATTACTCCTTGGAGGAGATTCAAAAACATCTTCGCATTGAGGAAGAATCGAGATCAAGAGACAAAATGGTGGAAGAGTCCAATGGTGGGACTAACAAAGCCAATGCGGTTTCAAAGGCCAATCATCCTAGAGGTAAAAATAACAACGTCAAAAGGAATTCCGGAAATTATATGAGCCCCAAGAAAAATCAAGAGCAATTTAAGGGCAAGAAAGGTCCTTGTTTTGTGTGTGGAAAACCCGGGCATTATGCTAGGGAGTGTAGGTTCCGAAAGGACCAAAAAGGGGCTGTGGTGAATGCAATTGATGAGGAGATCATTGCAACACTAAGCGAAGTGTGCGTTGTCCAAGGAAAGGTGCAAGGATGGTGGTATGATACTTGTGCCACAATTCATGTTACCTATGACAAATCTCTTTTCAAGACCTTTGAAGATGCAAAGGGAGATCAAGAGGTTCAAATGGGCAATGAAGGAAGATCCAAGGTGCTTGGCAAGGGCACTATTGAAGTTGTTTTTACCTCCGGCAAAAAGGTTACCCTTACAAATGTATTGTATGTCCCCGATATGAATAAAAATTTGGTTAGTGGGGATTTGCTTGGCAAACCGGGTATCAAAGCGGTGTTTGAATCCGGTAAGCTAATTTTATCCAAATCGGGGAACTTTGTGGGAAAGGGGTATTCTTGTGATGGGATGATCAAACTTTGTACCAATGACAATATCAATAAAATGGCTTCTACTTCCACTTATATGTGTGATTCAAATTCTTTATTTTTGTGGCATAATAGGCTTGCACATGTTGGTTTAAGCACTATTAAAAGGATTGTGAAATGTGGTTTGATTGCTTGTGATACCAAGAAATTTGAAAAGTGTGAAATATGTGTTAAATCAAAGATGATTAAAAAGCCTTTTCATAGTGTTGAGAGATCATCTAATTTGCTTGATTTAATACATAGTGATCTTTGTGAACTTAATGGCATGTTAACAAGAGGTGGAAATAGGTATTTTCTTACATTCATAGATGATTGTTCTAGATTTACCTATGTGTTTTTGTTGAAAAACAAAAGTGAAACTTTCAATGCCTTTAAAGTTTACAAAGCTGAAGTTGAAAATCAACTAGGAAAAAATATTAAGGTGCTTAGAAGTGGTAGAGGTGGTTAATATTTCTCTAGTGAATTCAATTCTTTTTGTGAAGAATATGGCATAATACATGAGTGCACCGCACCCTATACACCTCAACACAATGGCATAGCGGAGAGAAAGAATAGAACATTCTTGGAAATGGTGAATGCTATGTTATTGCATGCTAAATTGAATTTCAATTTGTGGGGTGAAGCTTTATTAACTGCTTGCCATATTTTGACTAGAATTCCTATGAAGAAAAATGAGATATCTCCATATGAGTTATGGGAAGGAAGGAAGCCTAATATAGGTTACTTCAAAGTGTGGGGGTGTCTTGCTTATTGCAAGAAAACGGATCCAAATAAAACAAAATTGGGTCCAAGAGCCATTAAGTGTGCATTTGTAGGCTATGCCTCAAATAGCAAAGCTTATAGGCTATTAGACTTGGAGTCTAATGTGATAATTGAATCAAGAGAAGTAGAGTTCTTTGAGAATTTGTTGAGTGATAGCAATTCTCAAGTGCCTACTAGTGTTGGAGAGTCTCAAGAGGAGACACCTTCAAAGGTTGTTGAGCAATCCATTGTGCCTCGGAAAAGCCAAAGAGCTAGAAAAGAGAAAGTGTTGGGATCGGATGAGATTGATTCTCAAAGAATTTCCTTTTACTTAGTAGAAGGAAATAGAGAAGATATTATAAGAAAGATTCCTATAGTACTTCAAATAGAGGAGGATCCCAAAACATACAAAGAAGCTATGGCTTCTAGAGATGTTGCTTTTTGGAAAGAGGCCATCAATGATGAAATGGATTCAATTATGTCCAACCAAACATGGGAATTGGTAGACCTTCCACCAGGATCTAAACCAATAGGGTGCAAGTGGGTATTTCGAAGGAAATATCACACCGATGGTATGATTCCAACCTTTAAGGCTAGATTAGTAGCTAAGGGGTTTAAACAAAGAGAAGGTATTGATTATTTTGATACCTATGCGCCGGTGGCTAGAACAACATCGATTAGGATATTGTTTGCTTTGGCATCAATTCATAATCTATTTGTTCATCAAATGGATGTCAAAACGGCATTCTTGAATGGGGATCTCAATGAGGAGGTCTACATGGAACAACCGGAAGGTTTTGTTCTACTAGGGAATGAAAACAAAGTGTGTAAACTTGTCAAATCATTATATGGTTTAAAACAAGCTCCCAAACAATGGCACGGAAAATTTGATCATGTTATTCTTTCGGATGGATTTAGACACAACAATGCGGACAAGTGCTTATATTCTAAGACTTGTGATGACTATATGGTCATAGTGTGTCTATATGTGGATGACATGTTAATCTTGAGTGATGACATGAAAGGAATAATAGAAACGAAAAGGTTTCTATCCTCAACCTTCAAGATGAAAGATCTTGGAGAAGTTGATACTATATTGGGTATCAAAGTGAAAAGAAATAGTGGGGGTTATGCTTTGAACCAAACCCACTATATTGAGAAAGTAGTTAGCAAATTTAGTCATCTCAAGATTAAAAATGCTAATACTCCATTTGATTCAAGTATAAAACTTGAAAAGAATGATGGTAGATCGGTGGCTCAACTTGAGTATGCAAGTGCAATTGGAAGTCTTATGTATGCTGCTTAGTGTACTAGGGCTGACATTTCATTTGCAGTTAGTAAACTAAGTAGGTTTACTAGCAATCCAAGCGTGGAACATTGGAAAGCTATTGGTAGAGTTCTTGGTTACCTAAAGAATACCAAAGAACTAAGCCTCCAATATTCAAAGTTTCCTGCTATACTTGAAGGGTATTCAAATGCAAGCTGGATATCGAGTGTGGGAGATAATTTATCTACCACAGGTTGGGTGTTTACACTTGGTGGTGGGGCTGTCTCTTGGGGATCCAAGAAACAGACTTGTATATCACACTCAACCATGGAGGCAGAGTTTATAGCTCTAGCTGCAACTGGAAAAGAAGCTGAGTGGCTTAGGGATCTCATGATGGACATCCCTTTTACTGCAAATAATGTGTCAACAGTGTCGATACATTGTGACAGTCAAACCACTCTAGCTCGTGCGTACAGTGGAGTGTACAATGGGAAGTCTAGACATATAAGCATTAGACATGATTATGTGAGACAATTGATTCAAAATGGAATCATCTCAATCTCATTTGTGAGGTCAAGTGGAAACTTGGCGGATCCTTTTACTAAACCTCTTACAAGAGATTTAGTAAGGATAACATCTAGAGGGATGAGACTAAAACTCCTTAAATAAAACTCACCAATGATGGTAACCCAACTTAATACTAAGAAATGACTAGTCTTAAGTTCAATGGGTAAAAACAAGTCATTGATAAGTGGGTTGTGGCAGCATTAGAACATGTGAGTTCCATCCGTGATGATTAATGCTGGTTGTTACCGTTGGAGGGTTAAGCTTAAAGCTTTTAATGAAATTCAGTCTATGTGTGACAAGCATCTTAAAGGTAACAAGGATGCTGGAAGAATTTCACCTATGTGAACTTAGGGGTGGTGCCGCCTCTCATGAGAGTTAGAGTTTTTTTTCAAGAAAGTTCATGAATGGATTGAGCACATGGCCATAAAAGTGCTAAGCAAGAAAATAATGGGCACTCGTGTGGTTAGTGGAAGTGTGTGTGTGTTGTTACCAGTTTCGTTACAAGGAATAATTGGTTCAATGCTACAAGCAACCTGGGATTTCAACGGAGCTTTGTGACAATTACACTAAGGTAAAATTCAAATTGAAAGATATTTTATTTTATGCATTTTCACTGTTAAGGTTATAAGGGTTGATGTTTATTTTTAACCAAGTGGGGGATTGTTATATTTATATAAATATATATATATTGTTGGTTAAAAATAAAGTGTAAGAAGAGTTACACTTTTGAAAAAATAACCTTTGAAAATAAAGTGTAAGAAGGGTTACACTTTTAAAGTGTGAATTAAACACATGATTAAGTTTTGAAATGTTACAAAACTTGAAAGGTTAAGGAAGACAATGAGTCTTCTCATCTTTGTAACTTTACAAAACTTAAGAGGTATTTACACATATGATTAAGTTTTGAAATGTTACAAAACTTGAAAGGTTAAGGAAGACAATGAGTCTTCTCATCTTTGTAACTTTACAAATAATGGCTTAAGAGGTTAAGTGTAAGAGAGTTACACATTTGAGATTAAATCATGTTTAATGTGTGAATTAAACATATGATTTAATTTTGAATGTTACAAAGATGAAGAGATTGAGGAAGACAATGGGTTTTTTCTCATCCTTGTAACCTTTTTTCAACCCTAAGAGTGCTATATATATGACTTTTCTTCTTTTGAAATCTTATGCAGAAAAGTGAAAAGGCTTGATCAATCCCAAGACTATTTCCATTAGTTCCCTAAAGATTTCTAGAGGTGGGAGGAAATAGAGTCTTTGGACAAAGTTCCAAGAACTTGTTTGAGCCTTTCTTGTGTTCTTCTTGTTGTTCTTATTTTGTATCTTTGAGAGTTTCATTGTATCAAAGTGAGTGTGTGAGAGTGTTTCTTTTCTCCATTGTATCCAATTTTCGTCAACATATGGCTCGCTTGGAGATTCCCAAGGATGCAACCGCATGTTGTTTTGGTAAGTGTCCAAATCCTAGTGATCGCATGGCCGTTTTGTATTGATGATGATGATTGAAAGCATACATTCACTTCTCATCATACTTATCACCATTCCCCATCATCATCAAAATCATCTATGTCACCGAACTCAATGTCAACTTCATTGTTGTCTTCATCGAAGTCCTCTATCTCATCATCCTCCTTCGGATCTGCCACCCACGTGCACTCACACGTGTCTGCTCCTCAGAGACGGGTTGTTGAAGCCACAGGCCGAACTGGTCTTAGACAATCGTGGCGGCATCGGTGCGTGGGCATTGATTCAGTTCCCAGATTTGGGTGAAAAGGATGATCCATCTGATGGGGATTGAAGAGAAGAGCGAGGGTGCGTGGGACTGCTTCTTGACATGGCTGAGGATTAGCTGCCGGAGTGGAGCGTTGCTCATCTGTTCCAGCGCAGCTTGACTTTCTCTTCTCAAGGTCATTTTTCTTGAACCTCTGTGCGTGGCAGCGTCGGAATTGGAAGTCACAGTAATGGAGATCGTGTTGGCGGAGCCATCCTCGAGGAGGGATCAGTTCGAAAGCAGATTCGATGCGTTGGATTTTATGTTGAAGAGATCATATTTGTTTGGCCTCGAGCCGAAATTCCCGTCAGAACGGTTGGTGGTGGCGTTGGCGATGGCCTCCTTTGTTGATTCTGTTCTCCAAAAAATATCTCATGCAACCTCCATGTTTCCTCATTAAAAATTCAGTTTTCCATAAATTCTCCAATACATACTTAGAAAGTATATTGTTCCAGAAATACCGATTTCTCCATCTGCTCGCCGACGACCTGGCTTTCACCATCGGATTTCACCATGACCAAGCTCAAAACGACACCGCCTCATGTATTTGAAAGCGACACAGTTTTAATAATAAAAAAAACGACGCTGTTAAGAGTGGATCAATCAGAAGGGGTATCCTTTGAGCGAGACAAGGCCGACGACGATGATGGGGTCCTTGGGCAAGATAGAGCCTATGGCGATGACGGGATCTTTAACCTCGAAAACAATGAAGCTTATAATCATCATCACCACGACGGCAGCTAGCAGCACTATTCCCGTCGTTATAACTCCGGCTGTCATTCGTCCTCAGGCATGGTGCGCATGTTCTCCTGTTCACGTGTCCTTCATGCCAAATCATCCTCTCCAGAGACTTCCAGAGAAACTCCAAAAATGCCTAACCTCCCCTGCCCTCCTCACGTGACAACTGCATCAGCTTCATCCTCTTTTGAAGTTCCTCTCCCCATGCAAAATAGAATAGAATAATAGTATAAAAAAAATTAAAAGAAACTTAAAGAAACTAATGAAATTAGTAATAAAATAGAATATGATATTAAAGAAAAAAAAACAAGGGGATAAGGAGAGATTAGATAATATCATTTCTCGTTCAATAATAGGGTCACATGCATATTTAAAGTATAAACAATTCAAGCAATTTTTTTTATTAAGTAAATAAATAAATAAAATAAAAATAAATAAAAACAAAAAATAAAGACAATTAAATACATGAATAAATAAATAATAAAAAGTAAAAGTAAAAATGAATAGATAAAATAAATGTAATTATCAAATACATGCCATAATAATAATAATATTATATAAAAAAAATAAAAAATAATAATAATAAAATAATAATAAAATGTTGAGCCTCAACGAAATGTCTAAATGGACCTATTCTGAAAAAAAAAAGTGACCCAAGAGACCTAAACATGCCTAAGGACTATCCTAAAAAGGAATGAAAAAAACCAAAGTCTAGAATAGGGCTGCCAAGGGTCACAATAAGGGATCAAGTAATTCTTCAACCAAAGTCTCCAAGGTGACAGAAAAGGTAAGTAGTATGAGTAGCAATGGGCCACTAAGGAACTACTGTGGAGCACTGAAAACGAATTTAAAGACATATGCTAAAGGGACAAAATTGAGGGTCTACAGTGGGATTTTAGTTTTATTAAATAGTAGAGAAAGATGTTTTTGTCTCTCTACATATATGAATGCATTGGTGGTTATTAATTCAGTAAAGATACTCACACTTTCAGCTTGTAATGTAGTGGGTGCTCTGGCTATCTTAAATATTTATCCTTCCCAATCCAAAGTAGATTTTTTATTTTTTATATTTCAAGTAGATAAAGTAGATTTTTTTTTTCTCATTCAAGTAAACAAAGTATAATTTTAGTTTCCTTTTTTTTTTATGTATTTTTTTTTGAACATGACTACAAATTTTTTTACTGAGAAATGATCTCAAGGAGCTTGGGAATTTGGTCAACATAATAGTGTTGTAATACTTAATCTTTTATTCATATTTAGTTTAATACTTCCCACTATATTTAAAATTGCTTAGTAAATATTGTTTTGCTAAACATTTGATTGTTTTAGAACTATCAGTTTTTGTTTTGTTCTTGTTCGTAAAATGTGAAAAACGTTACTAAACCTTAATAATAATGTTCTTGAACTCTAAAATGCAAAGTCTTTTGTGTTTGTTAAGTTTCTTACATTTTCTTAGCAATTGAAAGGAGAGTTAGTGTTTTGGTGACGTTTTATGGTGCCTTAGTATGTTAGATCTATGGTTGCTCTTCATAAAAAACCATGGACAATTTTCATCTTTACTTAGATTGTTCAACTATGATGTCTTTCATTCTCATACCCTTTATTAATATTTTTGTTATGGATTTTTTAAATTATAATCTATTTGGTTATTGAGAAATGGGTTAGAAAGGAAGAGAAATCAAAGTTTTGAACCTTGAATTCTTTTATGATTTTGGACAGAAAAACCAAAATATACTTAACAGGAGGTAACATGAAACTATCAGGCTAACAAAGGTAAGATTTTCACTTTGGGAAGCTTAAAACACGTAATAACAAAGGATTCAAGATTTTATTTTATTTTCCCCTTTCTCCTATTTTTCTTTTTTCTTTTATTGGGTTGTTCTCCTTCTTGTTGCATTGGATATGTACTTGAAGTTACTACAGATGGAATATGCGATGATTATGTTGTTAAATTAAGGGGAAAAATTTATCTTAGAAGTATCAGAATTTGATTTCTAGGATATAATATCGTTAATACTTAATATTTTCATTGATGAATTCTAGCTCAGATGAAGGATATTGTAGATTAAGTAACCTACTTGATCCATAGAAATAATGTTCTTCTGGGCATGTAAAGTAAGGTTGCTGTCTCATTAACGTTTCAGTTTATTATCAATGTTATTCATTCAAAAGAGACAATATGTTATTCATTACTATCTCATTCATTTTTATTCTTTACTTTTGTTGGTTTTATAATTTTTTAGGTTTTTATATTATAAAAAAAAAGTCCAATCTTTGCATTAATCATTTTCTTTTCTTTTCTTTTCTTTTTGTTTAAATTTGTTTTAGTCTTCTAGTTTATACTTTCAAGTTTCTCTTGTTAACTTTTTACCATAATACATGCAATATCTTAATGTGGGTGCTTTCTTGTTTCCTCTTGCTTAGATCTATTTCATGAGGCAAAATGAGAAAAAGGAGAAGAAGAAAAAGGTATAATTTGTGTGAATCTTTTGTATTTTTGAATAAAAGTTTTTCTTTATTATTTACCTTTTCTTTTTAGTAATATTGATTTGTTGTTTTGTACTAACTAGTTAGTTTAGATGGAAGGAGTTGAGCAACATTTTATTTTTTGTGATGACATGAATGAAAATTGAACTTTACCTTATCTTTTTAATAAAATTGATTTGCTATTTTGTACTAACTAGTTCACTTTATAGATGGAAGGAGTTGAGCAACATTTTCTTTTTGGTGGTGAATGAATGAAAATTTTGTTCAATTGTTATCCTTTTATCAACCTTGAAAATGCCTTGAAACATTTTTCAAAATCAATAGTTTGCTTTTAAATATATGTATATCCATTTTTCCATTTGACCAATAAAAAAGGATGAGTGATGATTGAATGAAAAAATTAATTTACTTCTATTAGAAAGCAGCCTATAAAAAAGTTAATGAAAAAAATGTCATGTCTAGAGTCTAACCTATCATGATTTCAGGATTTGATTTTTTTTAAGAAAATATAACATGAAAATTAATGATAAGGAAAATTTCTTTTTACATCTTCCCCCCTCATTTATAGTTTTTGAATCTCTAGAGAAGCCACCCACCTAGTCTTGTATTCCTTTGGTATTTTCTGTGTGTTTATTTTTTTGGTATTTCCTTTGTATGTTTGAATTTTTTATGTTCACAACTTTGCTTGTAGAACATTTATTTTGGTTAGTTATTTATATTATGTTTCATTTATCCTTTTGTTGTTTTGGTGTACCATGATTCGTTATTTTTAACTTTTTGATGTTATATCATATTTGGAACTATGTTACTCTTGAAGATTTTACTTTATTTTATTTACTGAGGAATCACTATTTTATTATAAAGTTTTTCTACTTAATTAGTGAACAACATTTTATCCTCAAATGATAGGCTCTAACTATTTTTTTCTAACTCATTTATTTTTCTAAAAATTTTCTCATTTCATTTTATATTAGTTCTATTTTTTTTTCCTTTCAAATTTTTATGAAAGTTATTGTTTCAATTGTATTTATTGGTTGTTGCATGTATAATTTATGAGTTTTTAATTCTTCCTATATTTTTTTATAGGATGCAAAGGAAACTTGTTTGCCAAAAGAAAAGAACCCAATTTGTTAAAGGAGGTGATATCAATCAAAAACCACCATGAAGATTGCATCATTAGTCATTTGAAGGTTGAACAATATTTTTTTTTGTAGAATATAAATCTTAATAGTTGTTGCGGTAATATTTGTACTCTTGTTGAAAGAATTAGAAATTGTTGTTTGAAATATTTTGATGTAATTTACAAACTTGTATGCAATCATTATATATAAGCAGTTACATTAATGGTTTGAACTAGGTTATTATATATCAATATTTGAAGATATCTTTATTAGTAATATTCAATTCGATTTTGAGTTTTTTTCTTTCTTTTTATTTAATTATATATGAAATCATTATTTTTACAACAGAATATAAATATTATTTTTAATATGAAATGATCAAAGATGATGCTTCTATAAGTGTCATTGTTAACATAAATCAAAGATGCCACTTTTGAATGTGTCATTGATCAATTTTATTAAAGATGACACTCCAATAAGTATCAAGATTACTAATTTTGTAAAAATTATTTCACTAAAATATGTTTAAAGATGACACTTTTTATGAGTGTCGTTATTAACATTATTAAAAAATGATGCTTCTTTAAGCGTCATTAAAAGCATTCATCAAAGATGGCGCTTTCTAGAAGTGTCATTGTTGGCTAACACATATAATGACAGAGTCGAAGAGGACGCTTTAGAGAAGCGTCATCTTTTGCCTTTCTTGACGCGTAAAAAGCGTCATTATTTTTCATTTTTCTTGTAGTGATAGTCAAGTAGAGGAGGCTATATTTGACATTGATATCTCACATGCTCTATATAGTTTCATCAAGCTTAAGGACTTTCAGTATCATTTAAAGGCTAATAATTTAATTAGTATATATATATATATATATATATATATATATATATATATATATATATATATATATATATATATCATTTTTAAGATGCTAACACCATTGTTGTGAAGGTTGACCTGCTTATTTTGATAAAAGAAAATGGAGCTCTTGGTGACACCTACTAGCATAATAGTATACTCCTAAACTCATTGTACTAATCTTATCCATTTTAAAAACAATTTTTCCTTTTTAAAAAATAATTCAATTTAGTCCTTGCAATATAATAGTTTTAGCTTTAAAACTTTTTTTTTTATTCATTCTCTTTACATTCATGATACAATTGCATTAAAACTGTAGGGAGACCTTACAAGAAACAGACATTTACTAGAAGAACAACTCCTTTGTAAACCTATAATTGCTTTGTCAACCATTGAAATATTCTATTAATAATTAGGGAATTTGTGTCTTTCTATACAATTGATCATGATGGTTCACACTATCCCAAATCTTAGAGAAGCTAAAAATTCAAAGAATGATATGCTTCAAAAAAATAACTATTTCATTTTCTTTTTGTTAAGCACCAAAATTAATATTGCTACAAACTTAATTTTTAGGTCAACACTTATTTCAAATGCAAGTTTGTTAGGGGTTTCCAATTCATTAAATTTTATTAACTCTAAACAAATAACACTTTCTAATTTGATAGAAATACCATTATCTGAATTCTAGGTTTGTGATATCACAAAAAAGTGTTATATCTGCATTTTATTATTTACAGTAGTCAAATTAATATTAATATTATTTATATAAATTTGTAGAAAATGTATTGTTCCTTTAAAACAACAATACTTCATATTTATAATATGAATGGACCTTGGTACAATGCCTAGACAAGAAGCAATAAAAAAAGTGTTGTTAAAGGATGAAGGACCATAATTTATGAAATGTTGCAACACTACAACAAATCATTACCCAAGGTAATATCATTTTACATATATTGATTACTAAATTCAGTTGTGATATTTATTAGAATTTTCAAACTTTCTTATTCACTTTAATATTGATATATGTATATGCTCAAACTTACAATTGTTGATGGAACCTACCAAGCTACTTTAACCTTATTCGATGTTGTTGAAAAACCGATTAGGTGTCTTGTAACTACTTTATCAAATAAATAAAAACATGTACCATGTTTTTTTACTTCTAATAAATTAAGAAAGGAAAAAAAAATACTACATAATTTAGTCAATTTTGTGTTTTAAGAAGGCATGAATAGTATGTTCTATAAAGGATTAATCTATTGCAATGGGAAGTTATACATGTTACTTATGAATAATAATGAAATCAATGACACATCTTAGCCATCAACAAGGTTTATTGCAAATGAAGTTTACCTAGAAGAAGACATAAACACCATTAGAATGAGTATTGATGACAAACTTCTTGCTAAAAAGAAATTCAAGATGGAAATTGATAACTTGTTGTATTTCATATTTTCATTTAAAATGTTGGCTTTCTTCACTTTTTTCTAGTTCCTTGTTTGATTATGTTAATTGCTCTAATTCTCATTGTCACAATTATATGCTATTAAAATGAAGGTTTTGTTGATCAATGTGTGTATTTTGTTGTTTAGGGTTTAGTGAAACTTGATGGCTAGAAACAAATGTGTTTTTCATTGCCATTTTGTAATTTCCTTCATCTTATGATAGTAGTTTGTTTCTTTCTTAATGTTATTGTTATGGAGTGCTTTGGAGTTTATTTACCTCTTTTGGAAACTACATTGATTGAACAAAGTTCATATTTGTTTCTTTTTGTTGAATCTTTTCAATGATCTAGGACTATTATTCTGGAAACACTTCCTCTCTCATATACTATAATTTCGAACATGTGTCATTTGAATAACCAAGTTCTTTGCACTTGATTTTCATTTTATGGGACGATTCATTATTATTGTTTTTAATTAGGTTACATAAGCATAATTCCATGCCTGGTTCAAATGGAACAACTTGTGAGATTTTGTCAACTCGATCTTAGATCCCTCAATTTATCTATTGGAATGGTTTGTAAATTTTGAAAACATGGATTTTGTTTTTTGTGTTACACCTTTTCCATCAAATTCTCAATTTTATTAGATTATGATTAGCCACCTTTGAAAGTATTTAACACAATAAAACATTAGCTTTCTTAGGGATTATTATATGTTATGAAGTAAAGACAAAACATACTCTATTTTTTCCCTTTTCTTTTCATTTCTTTCAAAGCTTTTTATAAATCTTAGATATTAGGATGTGTTAGGTGACCTTATCTTAGAGGATTTCTTGATTTTCTGCCTAATTGATTTGGGTGGCTAAAAAGACTAAGGGTTGGGGTCATAACAGTGGTATTTTTCATTTTTATTTTTTGTATTTGATAGGTTTGTAATTCTTATGATTTTAAATTTGACTCTAAAGATTCAAGTCCAAGAGTAAGTGCCTTTTTTTTTACCACTTTCCATATGCATTGCCTTGCTTATAGAGCATTAGGACCTATTAGTTCTTTAACCAAAGAAAATTGTGGACATAAGTTTTGATATGAAGTTAATTGGTTAGATGAATTTTTGTGGTTCTCTTACATCTAAACAAAATTTTATTGTTCGTTAGCTTGTTCTTTATATAATGACTACTTTTTGTTAAACATTTGAAATCAATTTCAAATTAGTTGGATTAGGTAGTCAATTTTATGGATGAACATACTTTTTTTCACCTTGTCTAATGAATGAAGATATATTTATATAATTTATAGTTTTTATATTTTAAAAAATATTGACAAAGCATGATCAGATAAATTTGTTTATTCTATAGCAAAACTTTATCTTTGATATATTATTTCTCTTCATTTATGTTGGAACTAAAAGAATGCAAGTGGATCTAAAACTCTTATTGTGACTACTTTGCAACAAATTTAGTTGATTTTGAAGTTTGAGTTGGTAAGTTTTATTTCTAATTTATTTTGTATTTAATCTCCCTACTGCCTTAGCTATATTTTATTCTTTATCCTTCATGTGAAATTGTTTAATTTCTAAGATATTTATGAATTTAAGATATTCATAATCTACAATATAATTCTAATAATGTTGAATTTTTCTTTAATGCTAGAAAATTGCAAAATGAAGGATTTAGATAAAGTGTAAGTATAAATTTTGCTTCATACTTTACCCATTTCTTGTTTGTTTTTCTCACTATATTATATAGATGATGGCTTTAGATCCAAAGACCCAATCCATGGAATGTTATTGTTGTTGATGGTACCTTCTATAATTTTTATATTTGGTTTGTTGGGAATTCATCCAAGACATTAAAAAGTTGATTTGTTAAGGTTATGTTTGATTCCCAAAAAGTACTAAGGAAATACAAAAAATGTTAAAGAAAATCTCATATTTGATTGTCCTGAAGAAAATACCAAAGAAATCGAATATAATAAAAATTAATTAGAAATTTATACTTTTTCAAATTATTTAATCTTTATACCAAATAATTAAAATAAGTGAAATGAGTTTCGAGTAACATATAAAATAATTTATTGATGTTAACTCCACTTTTTATTTTCCTTCATTTTTTCTTTCCTTCTACCTTTCCTCTTTACTTTCTTTCCCTCATGTTTCCCTTAAATTTTCGAGAACCAAACATAGCCTAAAGGATCTTGAAAACGACCCTATTTTATTTTTCCCTTAAAGGATTTACATATTGGTATTTTCCTTCATTATTTTAAGTATGGAATCAAGATGGGTTTTATTACCAATCCAAAACATAATGAAAATTTTGAGTTATTAAAAGATCTATAAACCCTAATTTCCCCCCTTAAAGGATCCGTATAGTTGCTGCTTTAATTTATTAGTTTACGTATGAAATTATGATGAGTTTTATTACTAATCCAAGACATTGAACATACATAATATTTAAAATAACTTCCTTTTTTTAAAAAAAAAAAAGAAAAAGAAATTATGGACTATATATTACAAAATATTGGCAAAAAGTTGTTTTTTTTTTCTTCTATAATTTAAATGCTAATTTTTTTTTTTATTTGAATACTAAAATTTAATCTGATAGAAAAACTCACATACATTGCATGTATGGACTTACTAGTTATGCTAAAGCTGAAATTTCGTTGATATTTCGATTATGGAAGAAATTTCACACATCTTTTCAAGTTATTGCCAAAATATCAACGTATTTTTTTCTTGCGACATGGGTGTTCGAACTTGGGCTGAAAGGCTTGGGCTTAAAGATGGCCACCATGGGGCAAGTTTGTCCTTATTAATAGTTATGCATATTAATATATTAAAGTTCATTGTTAAAAAAATATTTTAATAAATATATTAATTATATTTATTTTATTTAATTGATTACAAAAAATATTAAAATCATAATGTGGACCCATATTTTTCACGTACGCCCCCACTCGAATGGTGAGACTCGCTTTTTATTTGATGAAAAATTTATTTTTTTGAAAAAAACTTGGAATCGCCACTTATTTATACTTTATTTTTTAAAAGGGAAAACAAAATAAGAAAGAAAAACCATAAGTGTAACTCCCGAAAGAAAAACAGGTATGTGAAAAACTGAGTCTGGGTTTGGGGGTCAAGTTACCCTATTGGGAAGGTACGGTGATGAGTTGTATCACCCTCTAAGCCCGTATACATATGGTCTCTACTAAATGAATTAAGGAAATTGTGGTATTTAATTAATTAATTATAAATACCAAGATTAAAGGAACTAAACAATATACACAAAGATGATGACAAAATAAAATTACAAAAATGTACAAAATAAATGACAATAGAATTTTGCAAATAGATTTATTGAACTAATTAAAAAAAATATTTGAAAAAAATTAGTTTTCTAAAAACTTCAAAGGATTTTATTAAAAACAATTTTGAATGACTGATTTCAATTTATTTATTTACAAAATATTTTCTTCAAGTGATTTCATTCAATTTCATTTGTATTTAATTTTCAAAAAAAATTATTTACACTTATTATTGTATCAAAAGAATTTATTACAAAATTTCAATTTGGGTACAAAAATTATTTTTACTTGCTTTTACTAGAAAAGAATGAATGTTTACAATTTTATTTACAAAACTATTTCAATTTGTTGTCATTTAAGAAAAATAACTTATACAAATTATTAGAAAAATATAATTTTATTTACTAAAGACTTTTTAATTAAAAATTAATTTTTGGGATAACTTTATTTACAAAACATTTTTTCGACAATTATTATTAAACAAAGAAATTTTGGACAATTATTATTAAAAATAAAATTTCAAATTCTATTAAAAATATATATTTTTTTGGGGGGGGGGGGGTTTTCTAAAAGTTTTTTTTTGAATTTTTATTAATAAAAAAATTTTCTTTTATTAAGAAGAATATTTTAAAACTATTATTTTATTAAAACATTTACTGAATTATTCTTCTTATTTAAACAAAATTTTTGATTTGTTCGATATTCAATTCTGTACATAACAAGTAAATAAACACAGATAAATATTTACAGAAACCAATAGAAATAAAACCAAATATAAGTAGGAAATCAAATATGTACCCAAACGAGCTTACAACAAGTTCAATATCTTCCTACGACTTTTTGATTCTCACTTTCTTCCATGAATTCTGTGCTCCACGTGTCATAAATTCGTACTCAGCCAACAAAATTGCAGAATAGACCCATGCAAAAACAAAAATAGTCCAAATGTAAATATCTAGAAATTTATAAAATTCACAATATATATTCAAGCCCAAATTTAAATTTCAAATTAGTCCAACAATTTCGTCAATCAAGATGGGTCCAACTTAGTAAATATAACCCAACAAAAATATCTCATACATCATATACCCTAATCCAAAATTTCCAAATTAATAGCCAAAATATAAATTCAATTAATCAAACCCAAAACATGATAAATTAAAACAAATTCCATTAGACCTAAACTTAATTTCCCATAATCTAAGCCTAATTTAATGTATAAACCTAAATCCACAATCAAAATCAACCCAATTTATGCTAATCTCAATTTACAATCAAAATCAAACACAATTTAATAAATAAATAAATAAATTAAGCAAACTCAAAATACCCAAACCACCATTGCATAAATCAAATAATAATAAATATAATGACAACAACAACAATAATAAAAAAATAATAATAAAATAAAATAAAAATAAAAATAAAAAATTTAACTCAATTTTTGGAGCCGAGTTGAGTATTGTTGGAAAGAAAGAAAATGAGAGAAAAATGGAAGATGATCACCGGTCGATAGTGGCTCGGAGGTAACAATTGGTCAGTGGTCTTACTGACGACGGTGTAGGATTGATGGGTTTTTGGGAAATAAAAAATAGAAAATGAAAAAAATGAAAAAAAAAAATCAAAAGAAATGGAAGAAAGAAAATGAGGGGGGGTGTGACAGTGTGTGGAAGAAAAAGAGTAAGTGGAGAAAAAGGGAAATAAAAATGGGGTCGACTGGTGTGAGAGTGTTGGGTTGTAGGGATAAGAAAATGGAAAAAAAATGGGGGGTGGAGGGGGGGGGGGGGGGGGGGGGGGGAATGAAGAGCCCCCAACAGGTGTGTGTGTGGACCCCGCATTTCGGCTCATGCGTTTCCCACTCGATGGCGAGCTCGATTTTTACTTCAAAAAATTATTTTTATTTATTAGAAAATGACTTGGAGTCGCCACTTATTTTTGTTTTATTTTAAAAGGGTAAACAAAATAAGAAAGAAAACCGTTAGTGCGACTCCTTATTTTGGAAAAGGTGATCTACGAAAAACCGGATTAGGTTCGGATGTCAGGTTACTTATCAGGAAGGTACGGTAAAGACCATAACACCCCTCTAAGTCCCTAAAGTTGGGTCTCTACTAATGAGATGAAACAATCACAACAATGAATGAGTTAATCAATGAATACCCAGAATAAATCATGCACACGTAGAAACCAGAAAACGCATAGACACTGATAAAAATGAAAAATGGGTACATACCTGGGCAACGAGCTACCATGCGCTATCAAGAAATGAGGTTAGTGCACAATTAAAGGATAATTTCATGCATGTCATAGAGTAGAATAAATCAATCATGTATGATAATCAAATCAATCAATTAATCAATCAATCATCGAAAACATATATGTGGGGCCCCCCCAAAACCCGCTTATTTTTGCATGAGTTAATGTCTCAGATTCCATTATCCTGGAATTATGAAAAGTTCATTCATGCTTATTGAAATCAAGAGGAGCAGAAGATCATTTGAAAACCATACCAGAATTAAAACTATTCGAGAGAAAACTGGATTTTTGGAAATTTATTTGAAAAATTGGAATCTTGAAGATTACTGGAGAATTGGAATTTTAGAGTTTATTTGAAGATCAAACTTTTAGAGATTAAATATGAGAATGAGAATTTTAGAAATTAAATTTGAACGAGATTGGAATTTTGAAAATGATTTGAGAGTTCGGGATTTTTAAATGAGTGGGTAAGTGGATGAGCGAATAAGTGAAGGAATGGAATAATAACAATGGTGAAATAATAAAGATTAGGTAAATAATTACAAAAGATAGAATTTTAGAGATTGAGGATGTGAATTTAGAGATTGAAAACTTAAGAATTTATTTAGAGATGAGATCTTTGGTATACGAATAACTGAATAGGTAAATGGATGGGATAACGTTAATAACGAGAATAATCATCAAACGGCGGTATACGAACGGTGGAGCTTTTGAGATTGGAAATTAGATTTGGAAGTCGGGTTTTGAAGAATTAAACTTTGACGATTAGAATAAATAAATAAATATGGAATAATAATGCTAATTAACGAAGATAATATTTAAACAAATGAATAATAATAATAATAATAATAATAAATAATAATAATAATAATAATAAAGTGGAATTTGTAGGGTTTGAAAATTAAGTTAGGACATCGGATTTCTAAAGGGTTGGATTTTAAATAAGTAAATAAATATGGGATACTAATTCTAATTAAAGAAAATGACATTTAGATGAATAGTGGAATTTTTAGAATTGAAAAATTAAATTAAAACATGGAATTTAACATTAGAAAAAGGACTTGAGAGGGCCATATACTTGGCCCAAACTTGGAGGGTGGGGCTTAAGGCCCATAAGAACTAGTCTAAACCTACAACTTGGGCTTTGGGAGCCCACCAACAAAGCCCACCAGCCAAACATCAACCATGAAGATCTAGGGGTGCTGCCACCTTATTTTAAAAAAAACAAAAGGGTGGCCAACGGGTAGCAAGCCAGCGGTGGGGAATAGGGCCTGCATGTTGATGATGGCCATGATGGTATGAAGGAATGAAGGTGGGGGGCTGCTGCTGCTGGCGCTCGCGCCGCTGCTGCCATGGCCGGCGCTGCTAGTCTCATCGCCGTCTCCGCCGCTAGACGGAGATCTTGATGAAGAGGAAAGCAACAACGACGAGGAGTGGCAGGCTCCATCTCCGGTAGCGACTATTTGATGGATGAAGTGGCTGTTGTGGGTGAGATTGGGCCATTGAGGAGTTTGATGGGTGGTCAGGAGGTGGATAATGATCCGCATGGCAAAAAAACTTAGGGTTCATGGCCATTGGGTCAACATCTGGGCATAGGAAACGGGTGCTTGCCCACGGCATTGTAGGTTGGCTGCACTATATTAGATGACTCCCTTTGGTAACACATGGGTCTTCCTATTGATAGAGATATTTTTGAACTTCTGATGAACTTGAGTAGAATGGATCTTTGAAGTGGCTACTCTAATCTTGCCACCACTTTCAGGAAAGCTACGTGGCGCCAGGTGGTGGTGATGGAGGTTGATGCTGATTCGTGTCTTGCTTGCACTTGGACGCTTCCTCTATTCATCATCAGGCTCCCATTATTTATGCTAGTGTTAGGGTCACATGCTACACTTCCGGGAATTATTTGGACCAAAGAGGAGTCATAAAATGAAAGATCTCCTTTATACCTTTCTTAGATAAGTAACTTCCAACTCACCAAACAGACAAGAAGGGCAATATCCTCAAAACTCTGATGCTATGTTCTCTCCGATACGGCCCAATCCAGGCAGTCAATTCAAACATGATACCCATCAATCAAGAAAAGAAAATAGAAACAGAAAAGAGAGAGTGAAGAAAAACCAAGCATATATATGTAAGAAAGGAGGATGTTATTAAATCCAAACTCCACTTCGAGGAATGTCTACTAGCCTTTAAAAGAAACTGGTGGGAGGGTTCAAATGGTCTCGACATACAAACGGAAAGCATAATAATCTTGCAACTCACACAGGGGAAAGAAAACAGAGACCCAACAAGTGAGAACGAGAAGCAGATTTAACACATTCAATGATCAAAGCGAGTATCCAAACATCAGTAAGAAGCTTAGCGTGTCCATCAAAATAAAATAAAATAAAATAAAATAAAAGTGAATAACGTAAGGTAAAGGATGACCAAACCTGAGCGATTCTTCCCTTGCCGCTCTCTCTGTGGATGCGGAATATGTGTCTTCCCAAAAAAAAAAAATGTTTTCCTTGTAGCAGCTTTCTCTCTAAACTCTCACCCAAACTCAAGAAAACTTCAACCCCCCCCCCCCCCCAATTCTTTTTTCTTTCTTCCCGTTTCTATCTTCCTTGGCAAGCCATCACCAACTCTGCTGTTCACCCATCAGCAAGCATGGCCCAGCCATCCCCCCTACTGCTACACGTCCCATGCAGCCGGGATTCATGCCCAAAGAGGGGGTCCCCCCCACACTTCAAAAAGAATGTAATGGAAAATCCTAAAAAAACTACATCCACTCTCCTCGGGTCCTCACCCTGACAGGGGTCTACAGTGTGGGAATTAGGAGGGATAAGAAAAAAAAAAATGGGGAGTCGGTTACCTTGGGAATGGGAGAAGAAGTGAAGAAAAAAAAGAAAAAAAAATCATACATGTTGGGCTCAAAATCATAATACAAATAAAAATAAAAATAAAATAATAAAATACTAAAATAAAACAGTATACAAAATAATAAAAACTAAGAATTAAATGATGTGTGGGCCAAAAATATCATATGTAATCGGGATTTAAAATCTAATGACAAAATTGTGCTCAAATCAACGTAAAAACAAATTTTGGGGTCTACACATAATTATAATTTTTTTAACAAGTTTTTTTATATCATTTATATGATAATTAAATATAAAAATGAAAAAAAATCATACATGTTGTTAGCCCAAGGGTTCTCCTAATCATGTTTCGATGATAAAAAATCATGGTTAAATTACTAATTGATTTGAATTGTGAAGAATTTTAGGTATTAGTTTGGAATTTCATCAAATGACCTAATGGATGCAAGATAAAGACCTTTAATAATAGGAAACATATGTAAGATGAATGCATGAGTGCACTTAGGATTTACATATCATTTCATGCATCTTTGAAAAACTTGGTTTATGATTTAAAGTTACATTTCCATTAAAATCCGAGATCTATCAAATGAACCTTAGGCAAAACGTTTCCAAATTGGCATATAATTTTACCTAAAGACCTTGTCTAAGTGCTAGAAGCAAAAAGACCAGAAAAAGATAGGTTTTCAAACCAAAAATGGTGAATTGATCGAGGCACTGTCTAAACTAGCACAACCGGCTAGGGTACTGATCGACTGGTTTTCTCTTCCCAGTTAAGGTCCAATCGAGAGATGCAAAAAACACTTTTTCTCTTCCAATAACATTTCTTTCCCAGTTGAGGTATTTGCCTTCCTAGTCAAGGTCCGATCGAGGGTAACGATCACCTACCAAGCATTAAATGCTCCAACAATTAGTGAACCGATTGACCCCTAGTTCGATTGGTTGAGGCTATTGTAGACCCTCAATTTTGTCCCTTGACACTTGCATGTATCTTGGGGGTGTCGCCCTCACCCAATTTTTGTATGTCACAGCCATGAAGCCCTTATTAGGCTTAATCGATTTTCGGACCTCATGTGAGTTCACCTATGGTTCTATTTAGTGCGAGCGTTTGGTCCATTATGAAATGCCGTCATGGTCAATTCTATTTGTAGACCCTCAATTTTGTCCCTTGACACTTGCATGTATCTTGGGAGTGTCGCCAGCACCCAATTTTTGTATGTCACGACCATGGAACCCTTGTTGGGCTCAATCGATTTTTGGACCTCACGTGAGTTCACCTGTGGTTCGATTTAGTGTGAGCGTTTGGTCCATTATGAAATGCTATCATGGACAATTCCTTGGTTCATATGATGCTACAGTGTAGGGGTTAAAGTTTCCACAAAAACTTCAGTTCAACTGGAGCTCGCTGAATCCCATCCAATTTGGAGAACTTTGTCTTATTTTAGTCATTTCTTCTTCATCCGAGCTCATAATTGTGCACCGTTTTTTTTTTGTTGGGTTCCTTATTCTTCAAAGAATATTCTTTCAAATTTTGAGAATTTTTCTCAACCGGCTCAACCGATTCATCAAGGCAGCTCGTTGAAGCTTGTCCAAATTGGAGCACTCTTACCTGTTTTAGTCATTTCTCCCTCATAATTGGGTTTCCTTAGTGCTGGGTCCCCTGGAGCATTATCTACATCACTATTCCCATCCTACAATGGTTTGCTTTAACCTGTCATTATTGGGGTGAGTTGTTTTTTATTATCACACGTTGCTATGTTTTCTATCCCAATTGTATTCACTATTTTCTTCTGCACTTCTTCATCATTTGTCTCATCCCTTTTCGTTTTCTTCTACCCTCATCGATCGTCGTTTTGCTTCTTGAACGACGTGTCCTTTAGCATTTATAACCCGTCATTTGGTATTGTTTATTTGTATGTAGATCGAGTCATTAGGCTCACACGATTCTCTGATATTTGACATTGCGCACTCAAAGGCTTGGTATTATCTTTTGGGTATTTGGGTCTTGTTTCTCATCGTTTCATTCACCTTTTACCTCTGGCCTTCATTATGGTCCGAGTTGTAAAACCACCCTGAGGACACGAGATCTCATGTTCGCTTCGACATATTTCATTTGGAAAGGCTCCGTCATTGGTTGAAGTACGAGATGTCGGTCGACCTCCATTTCTTAAGGATATAAAGGAATCGCATAATGCTTTCTCCATTCAATCTCCTCGCCTCTGGACCACAATCAGAGACAGATGATGCAAAGAATTGGGACTATCGAGGACACCTTTGCTTGCCGCTTTGACATGTTCATACTAGGGCATACCCCATACCGTTGCATGATGACATCAATTCTTACATGTACACATGCATTCCATTTCACTTGGAGATGTTTGACATCGATGTTTGGACATACTCCACATTTAGCCTGGATTCTTCATATAGTAGAGTGCTTTCGGGGCTTGCTCGAGATCAGATTCATCCATATTCATTGACCCAGCAGGAGTGTACACTGGGGCATATCCCATGCATTGTCATATTCGCATGTTTAGACAGATGATGGTCTTCGGGGATTCGTTTTCATAGTTGGTTCACCAAGAAATACATATGTCAGATGTACATCCAAGGACATTCCCCTTAACAGCTCTGTGGATATTAGATGTTGAGAAAAATAGTGCATAATTTGTTATGGATGATTATGTGGAATGCTTTCAGCTCTTCGATTTTAACCACATGTGCAGTTACGGGATTCTGACATGGTACTGATATCTTAGACTAGGGCATACACCATTTCTGACATGGTACTGATATCCTAGACTGAGGCATCCCCTTTTATTTCCGTCTTCCACCGATCTTTGATGTTTGCATATCATCTTGTAGGGGCATACCCCTTTTTTTCATCTTGATTTAGGTGTCTGATTTCTTGCTTATTCGAGTCATTTATTGGCATTTCCTAGATTCCTTACTAGGGCATACCCCCTCTTCCTTTGAGTTGTTTGCTCTCCAAGTCCGTTAAAGGCTTTCTGACATCATGCCCGGATCCTCTATCTTTTCGGTGGCTCTTCGACATCGTGTCCGGATCTCCTAACGTTTCGACGGCTCTCCAACATCATGTCTGGATCCCCTTTCTTATTGGGTGGCTCTTCGACATCATGCCCGGATCCCCTATCATTTTGGCGGTTCTTTGACAGCGTGTCTGGATCCCTTATCGTTTCGACGACTCTCCGGCATCATGTCCGGATCCCTATCCTTTTTAAGGCTCTTCAGTATCGTGTTTGGATCCCCTATATTTTCGGCGGCTCTCTAGCATCGTGTCTAGATCCCCTATATTTTTAACGGCTTTTCGGCATCGTATCTGAGTCCTCGATCATTTCGGCGATTCTTCGTGATTCGTGCCCAGTCGGGTGTTTTAATAAAAAATATTTATAAATCCTATAACCTCATACTAGCGTAGCAAAGCTACTATAGTATAGCAGCTCTAGGGTCGAACTCTGGGATGAGTTTTCATTCTACCAGTGATATACTCAAGATTAGAAACTGAGTCTGATGAGTTCCTTTGTAAAAAACTTAAAGTTTAAAAGAAAATAAAATTTGTTTTGAAAGTGGTGTTTGGAACTAAACTAACATAGAACTAAGTAAAAATGGAAGAAAGAAAGTCTCCCAAAGCTAAGGGTTGCTAGGATCAAATTCAGAATGTAAAGTGGAAATTCCAGATTTTTCTTCTCGTATTGGGGACAACAACATAAAGGATGGTTGTTTCCTGAACCGGTATAGGTTTAACAATGAAGATTTAATCCATAAAAAGTCAATAGAAATGGTATTTAAGTTCCATTAATGGCTTTAGACACTGTGGGTCTTCACCTTGAGCCACTTTCCAATGGCTCGTACATGATAACTAATGGACTGATGTGGATCTAGCAATAAGTATCCACAGAGACCTGAAGCTTACCATGTATTGGCCATTCAAAGTGATTCTAAGGGATTTAAAGCAAAACTTCAGATTTAAAAGCCATTTATGAACTCCAACTACCTGTATTTAATGCACGAGAGTTCTCCACTTTTGCATCTGGACTTTTGACCTCGCTTCCTTCACTCCAAGAAACCAAAGGTTTAGCCTCTCATCCTTTGGGAAAACATCCACAGAGGTTGTTTGGCTTCCAAGAAAAAGAAAATAGTAGAGAGAAAAGGAAATCAAAGAGAGCCCTGTATTTCACTAAGTGTAGAACATAACATATATGTCGAGAGATGATTTCCACCCCTCTTATAGTCTTTACAAAGCAAAGCCTGTGATTGGCTAATTATAGGGATAAGAAAGGAATTTACATAAAAAATACATAAGAAAAGATCTCATGTGGAGTTGGCAAAACAGAGGAGATTTCACACCAAAGACGCATGGGCTGGTGCGAATTTCGCACAAGGGGAAGGTGTTGTGCGAATTTCGCACAAGGGGAAGGTGTTGTGCGAATTTCGCACAAGCTTGGGCTGCCGTGCGAAATTCGCACATGTTTGGTGCAGTTGTCTTCCGAAGGCCATATCTTCCTCATTTCAGCTCCAAATCGTACACGGTTTGAAGCGTTGGATTCTTGACTTCCTGAGCTTGTAAATGGTATATAGCATGTAGAAAATGGACTTCGGGAAGTGCTCCAAAAGTGCAAAGGAATACTACAGCTGCTGTCCTCTATTTTCTTCACTCTGTTTTCCTCTTTGCTTCTCTTGGTTACTTGGCTTGTTTTAATGATCCAAAAAGCTGTCAAAACACTAAAACTAACCACAAATATGATTAGAAGTCATTGCTAGATCCTTAACATGCCAATTGGAATAAAGATGGAGAACTACTACACAAAAGTGCTTAAAACACAATGAATTAAAGGCGCAAAATAGCACTTTTTGGGTAGTAATCACTCCCCCCAACTGACACATTGCTAGTCCTTGAGCAATGAAGGAGAGAAAATAAAGAAAAATAGATAAAATAATAATTTACAAAATCATGTTCATCACTCCAAAAAATAATCAAGTGGCATGACTAATCAAACTCTCACATGGAACATAAAAGAAATAAAACTCAATCATCAACAAGAGTCATCAAATAACTTACCTATCACAACATGCAAAGAACGGGCATTATACAAATTTGAGTATCAAAATAATTTCCACTCCCAAAGGACCAACTCTTAATCTTCCACAAAAATCTAAGTGTTAAGGTGCTTAGTTTCCAGTTATAGTATGTCAAACTAATCTCTCCCCTCAACCTAGTTCTTTTCAAAGCTTAGCAAACTAACCAACTTCCAATAGGCTAAGAACGCACCTCTTTTCTTTCACAATTTTTTTTCTTATAGGAGTACAAAGCTTAAAGGCATTCTTTTCTAAATTGTCCATGTAACGGGGGTCCATCGATGACTCCCAACCAATCAAGGTTTAGGGCATCAAGCTTTAAGGATTTTTCAACCACTAACTCATCGGATTTCACCCTGGACTTTTGAGAATGAATTTTTAAGTACCCAAGCACCTACAGTATGCTAAACTCCACCTATTCACCCATGTAACGAGCATTGAGGTCGATGACTCCCAACCAATGAAGGCTTAGGGCACCAGGTTTTAAAGATTTTCACCATATACCCCTCAGACCTTGCTCGGGTTTCAAGGCAAGTAAAACATTTTTTTTTCTTTCTTTATTCTTTTTTCAGAGGCTCATTGGCCTTTTATAAGGTGTCCCAACACTATTAAAATGAGGTCAAAAGTACCAAGTCTAAATTTTCCTAAGTCAAAGGGTGAGAAAGTTTTCCATCTTATAACTGGAATCTAATGTGTTCAGTGTGTGAAAAGATCAGAGTGGAAGACTTAAGATTGAAATCAAAAGGAGCTTCAACAATTTATCAACTTTAATAAGCATAATACAAACTCTGAGACTATGGCAATAAGATAAGAATTTAATTTCTCCCATTTACTTTTGAGAATTTATCTTTGAGAAACAAAGAGAGTTTGCAAAAAAATTTGTTAGCAAAATAACTTAACCAAAAATCCAACAAATTACTTCCTCAACTCTCCCCCCAACTAGGATGAACATTGTCCCCAATGTTCCAAAAGCAAGTGATAATAAAAGGAAGGAAGTGATACCTCATGATATTAAGGGACTTTGAATGGACAGGAGAAACCATATGTTGCAAAAGAAAAAGAAATCATAAGAGTGATGAGTAGAGGAAATAAAAAGGAATAGTTAATATACAGAAAAAAGAAGATGTCTATATAAACTGAGAGAGTACAATATACAAGATAAACATGGAATACATCTAATCCCAGTATAAAAGTGGTCCAAAATATATAAGACATCCAAAAACGTAGAATATAGATACAAAATGGGAGAGGAGTGATCGTATGATCAAGTAGTAGGCTCCTCTGGTGGATAGGAGGGGTCCTCCGCTGCAACTGTGGAAGGTACCGCTATAGGTGTAGCATCATCAACTGGAGCAAAATCATCAGCTGGAGCAGAAGGCTCTGAGGGCACAGGGGCAATAGGTGGAGCTGGTGGCAAAAGACCGAGGTGCTGCTGAATCTCACGGAGAATGAGAGTCTGCTGGTCCTGCCGAAGTTGGAAGCGGTCCATCCGCTCCATAATAGTCGTCTGAGTAGTGGTCAGAGTCTGGAAAGAAGCAAGCAAGTCACGATACTCTACACCAGGGATAGTAATGGGCGGCTCTGAGGTAGGAGGAACAGCAGGTGGGGCGTCAGACGATGTTGCCTCTGGTACGGGCTCCGAGGGAGCTGAAGTGGACGACGCAGATATAGATGGTAAAGGTTGTGGAAAGACTTCCCTTGGCTCGGGAAGGTCTGGGGAATGCTGATGGAGCCATACCTGATTCCATTGGTCAAGAGAGAAGCTCTCTCGACAATGGCGGCGGGGCTCAGAATAAGGGTCTGCAGGAAAACCCATATACACTAGAACATGGCATAGCAGCTAAGGGAAAAGTAAAAGAATGGTGTCTTCCCTCGTAAGATGCCGCTTATGCACCTTCTCCTCAAAATGGAGGAGGACGACCATAATCAAATGATGGGGGCCAAAGTAGTAGCCCTCAGAGATACGAAATAATGCCTCTAAAATGGCCCCTCGCCTCCGCACTCTATGCTGAAGAGGAAAAAGATTGGCGCGAAGCACCACATCAACTAGGAGCATCCCAGGGGGAAGCTCCTTCCTCATAATGATCCTCGCTGAAGATGTCCCTCGAGATAGTATACGAACCATGTCCCACTCAAAAAGTGGGGCCCAGCATCTAAATGCAGCGGGATCTGCTGGTGCATAAGGGATATGGAAAGCCTCGGCAATCTGTCTAGCCCCCAAAATACCCTAGCGTCCATCAATGGTGCGGGTACCGGGATGCCACAAGTAGTCATAGACTGGTAAAAGTCTAAAGCTACTCGAGGATAAAAGAACTGTGGCGGCGTCATAAAGGGTACAAGATGGTACCTCTCAAGTAGGCGGTATGAGTCCCCCAACTTAGGCTGCTGTCGCAAAATAGAGTGATCAAAATATGCCTCGACATGGAATGCTCTCGATCGGCAGTCGGAGTTACCCTCAATGGGCAAGCTGGCGAGAATATGGCGCCTGGTGGGAGGAGGCGGAGAGTGTGAATCTCAAGGTGCTATGGAGGACTCTCCTGGCTCCGAAGTCTTGGCCTTCTTTGTAGGAGGACTCCTAGCTGGAATCTGAGTAGGGGCCACAGGCGTGGCAGCTGCTCTCCTCGTATGGTATCTGCGCTGAGGGGTAGAATCAGGTAAATGTGAGGGGTGCATCTAGTGGGGCCCACACAGGGGCAGCTCTTTGACTGCTTTGGGGAGCTGAGGCATAGCCTCCTCGGGTCTTAGGCATGAGGAAGCAACGAAATGAGGCTCAGAGGCTTGGGATTGGGGAGGGTAGGGATGAAGAAGCTCAAAAATTCTCACAAGGGAAGGTGTTGTGCGAATTTCGCACAAGGGAAGGATGGTGTGCGAATTTTGCACAAGGGGAATGTGTTGTGCGAATTTCACACAATGCACTATTCACCCGTGCAAATGCGAAATTGTGGTTCTTTCAAATGGCAAAAATTCTTGGTTTTTGAGGGTGGGAAATGCTGGCTGGGGTAGGAAAGGGATTTTTCATGGTGGTTAAGCTTGGAATTGGGAGCTTTACAAGAAGAGAATGGAGAATTTGGAAGCTCCCATAGTCGGCGGCAATGGGTTTCTTATGAAGAAACCGTGGCTTTGAAACCTATGCTTGAGGTTGTGATTTTGAAAAATGAAGGTTGGGTTTGGTTTAGGGATGAATTTGGAGTGTTGAGTGAAGAAATGAAGGGTTTTTTATGGTGGAAGAAGGAGAAAAAACTAAAAAATGGAAGATGTGGACTGTTGTGAAGTGAAGGCCACGGCTATGGATTGAAGCTCTTGAGATGGGCTGCCATGGTGGGGTTGAGGATGGGGGATGATGAAGGAGAGGACCTTGTGGATGGGAAGGGGTGATCGGAAGAGAGGTGTTGAGAGAATTGAAGAAGAACATGCTTAGAATTGAAGAAGAGAAAATGACTTTTAAAGAGAAAGTGCGAATTTCGCACAAGGTGATGGGTAGTGCGAAAATTTCGCATTCCTATGGTTCTCCAAGACAGAGAGCATGCTTTTTTGAAAATTGGTCACAAAAGCGAATTCGCACAAGGTTCGCATTCCTGTGTATTTTCGCACTGAGATTTTGGGAGAGACTGAGAGCATGTTTTTTGAAAATTGGTTACAAAAGAGAATTCGCACAAGGGGATGTGTTGTGCGAATTTCGCACAAGAGGATTAGGTGGTGCGAATTTTGCTGTCTCTTGGCTTTTCTCCCCTATTTTCCCTTGTTTTCATTCTTCAAGCTTTCCTACCTGCATGTTAACACAAAAAACCAATTCAAACCACATTAGAATGAAATTAAAGTCAAAAATAAAAATCAAAACATGCATAAACACAAGAAAAACACTAGATTAACTAAAATCAACTTAAAAGAAAACAAAAGAGGATGAACTTTTTAGTCTTTGAAGAGACTAAGTTCAACCATGAACTAAGTGTTTTCATGTTGGAGGTGGATCAAGGAGGATGAATTCCTCCTTGTCTCGGGAAAATGATTCCTTATAGGGCTTGAGACGATGCCCATTCACTTTGAAAGTTCGAGTGCTATTGAAGTTGAGTAGTTCCACTACTCCATTTGATTGCACATCATGAATTATGAAAGGACCCGTCCACCTTGATTTCAATTTTCCTGGAAAAAGATGAAGCTTAGAGTCATAAAGCAAGACTCTTTGCCCCTTGGCAAAATTCTTCTGATTTACTAATTGATCATGCCATTTCTTCAACCTCTCTTTTGCAATTTTTGAATTGAGGTAAGCATCATTCCTCATTTCCTCCAATTCATTCAAATCCAAACATCTCTTTAATCCGACTCTTGTCAAATCCACGTTGAGCTTCTTGATTGCCCACCATGCTTTATATTCAACCTCTACTAGAAGATGGCACGCTTTGCCATAAACAAGGCGGTAAGGAGACATTCCAAGGATGGTCTTATACGCGGTCCTATAAGCCCATAAGGAATCCAGGAGCTTAATAGACCAATCCTTCATATTCACATTCACCACCTTCATCAGTATATTCTTGATTTCCTGGTTGGCTAACTCAACTTGGCCACTTGTTTAAGGGTGATAAGGTGTATCTACCTTGTGCTTGACCCCATATTTGGCTAGAAGAGTCTCAAAAGGCTTATTGCAAAAGTGGGTTCCTCCATCACTGATAATGGCCTTAGGCACTCCAAATCTTGAAAAGATGTTTTCCTTGAGAAATTTGAGAACCACCTTATGATCATTGCTCCTACATGGGATTGCTTCTACCCACTTAGAGACATAATCCACTCCCACCAAAATGTAAGAGTGTCCAAACGACATTGGAAATGGTCCCATGAAGTCTATCCCCCAAACATCAAAGACATCCACTATCAAGATGGGGTTCAAGGGCATCATATTTCGGCGTGTTAGCTTCCCAAGCCTTTGACACCGATCACATCCCTTACACATAGTGTGGGCGTCCTTGAAAAGAGAGGGCCACCAAAAACCTGATTGGATCACTTTCATGGCTATTTTCTGGGAAGCAAAATGACCTCCACATGCACTATCATGGCAATGGGAAAGAATTCTTGATTGCTCTTGTTCAGGAACACATTTCCTTATGATTTGATCCGTACAATATTTGAAAAGAAAAGGCTCCTCCCAATAATAGGCATGGATCTTAGCAAAGAAATGCCTCTTGTCTTGGGCACTCCACTCACTTGGAATTTCCCCAGTAACCAAGTAATTTGCAATGTGAGAATACCATGGAGCTACCTCTATTGACATGAGAGACTCCTCAGGGAAGTCATCATTGATAGGTAGACCATGTGAGTCATGTGCTATCACAAGTCTTGACAAGTGGTCAACTACCACATTTTCTACTCCTTTTTTATCCCGGATTTGGAGATTGAATTCTTGAAGCAAAAGGATCCATCTTATCAATCTTGCCTTGGCATCTTGCTTGGTTAGCAAGTACTTCAAAGCAGAATGGTCAGTGAACACCACTATAGAGGATCCTACCAAATAGGCACGAAACTTATCCAAGGCAAAAACTACTGCCAACAACTCCTTTTCAGTAGTTGTGTAGTTCCTTTGAGCCTCATTCAAAGTTTTTCTTGCATAATAAATCACATAGGGCTTTCCATCTTCTCTTTGCCCAAAACAGCCCCCATAGCAAGATCACTTGCATCACACATTACCTCAAAAGGTAATTTCCAATTTGGGGCTCTCACTATTGGTGCAGTTGTGAGGAATTGCTTCAGTTCCTCAAAACTCTTCTGACATTTCTCATCCCACACAAAATTGGCATCCTTTACCAAGAGTTCACAAAGAGGTTTTGAGATTTTTGAGAAATCCTTAATGAACCTCCTATAGAACCCGGCATGTCCTAGGAATTGCCTAATTCTTTTAACATTTGTGGGAGGTGGCAACTTAACAATTAGCTCCACCTTTGCCTTATCTACCTCAATGCCATTTTTTGAGATTATATGTCCTAAGACAATTCCTTGTTGTACCATAAAATGGCACTTCTCACAATTTAACACTAGGTCTTTCTCAATACATCTTTGGAGAACAGCTTTTAAATGCAACAAACACTCCTCATAAGAACCTCCATATACAGTGATGTCATCCATGAAGACTTCCATGATGCGCTCCACCATATCACTGAAGATGCTTAGCATACATCTTTGGAAAGTTGCAGGAGCATTACATAGACCAAAGGGCATCCTCCTATACGCAAAAGTACCAAAGGGGCAAGTGAAGGTTGTCTTTTCTTGATCTTCCAAATCAATCTCTATTTGGAAGTACCTCGAGTAACCATCCAGAAAACAGTAGAAAGGATGTCCTGAGACTCTCTCAAGGAGTTGGTCTATGAAAGGCAATGGGAAATGGTCCTTCCTAGTCACTGAATTCAACCTCCTATAGTCTATACACACCCTCCATCCTGAGGTAGGATGTGTAGAGACTTCCTCTCCTTTCTCATTCTGGATCATAGTAATTCCAGATTTCTTTGGGACTACTTGGGTGGGGCTCACCCACAAGCTATCTGAAATGGGATATATGATCCCTACTTGAAGTAGCTTCAGAACTTCACCCCTTACCACCTCTTGCATGTGAGGATTCAACCTCCTCTGGGGCTGCCTCACTGGTTTTGCATCTTCCTCCATGTAGATATGGTGGTGCATACCAAAGGGCTAATCCCTTTCAGATCAGAAATTTGCCATCCAATGGTTTTCTTGCATTTTCTGAGGACTCCCAAAAGACTATCCTCTTTATCACTTGTAAGGTTTGAAGAAACCACCACTGAACATTTCTCGTCTTCCTCCAAATATGCATACTTCAAATCAACAGGAAGCGGCTTCAAAACAAGCTTTGGAGGGTCCTCCATAGCTGCTCCTTGTGAGTCCTCCTTATTGAACAGTGGTAAGATCTCTTCCCGTCTCCTCCAAGGAGACATGATGGCTAGCACATCAGAGGGTTCAGGTAACCCTTCTTCAAACACTCCAAGGCTTTCTTTCAAGCTCTCTTCTAAATTTTTGTCACAATGCTCTTCAACCAAAGTGTTGATCAAGCACACCTCCTCCAATCCTTCCTCCTCTTCTGGGTGAAGATGCCTCTTGCACAGGTAGAATATGTTTAATTCCAAGGTCATGTTTCCAAATATGAGCTGCATCACCCCATTCCTACAATTGATGATGGCATTGGAGGTAGCTAGGAGAGGTCTCCCAAGGATGATTGGCACATAATTTGCTTCCTTAACAGTGGGATCAGTATCAAGTACAACAAAATCCACGGGATAGTAGAATTTGTCCACTTGAACTAGAACATCCTCTATCACCCCCCTTGGGATTTTTATTGACCTATCAGCTAAGGAGAGAGTGATGATTGTGGGCTTCAATCCTCCAAGTCCCAGTTGCTTGTACACAGAATATGGGAGCAAATTCACACTTGTCCCCAAGTCTAGTAAAGCTTTCTCCACATGTGTCCCTCCAATGTTGACTGAAATGGTGGGACATCCAGGATCTTTGTACTTAATTGGAGACTTACTTTGAATGATAGCACTTACTTGCTCAGTGAGGAATGCATTCTTTGTCACATGTAACCCTCTTTTGACCATGCACAAGTCCTTTAAAAATTTTGCATATGTGGGGACTTGCTTGATCATATCAAGTAAGGGTATATTCACCTTCACTTGTCTCAAAACTTCAAGAATTTCTGATGAATTCTTGATTTCCTTCTTTCCATGTAAAGCTTGAGGAAAAGGGGGAGGCATATGTTTCTTCATCATATCATCCTTAATCACTATCTTTGGCTCTTCTTCAATGCTTGATTTGGATGCATTTTTCTTTCCACTCTTCTCTTCTTGGTTATTGCTCTCTTTAACCAAGGTTCTCTTTGACATGAGTTCTTCATCTTGCCTCACCTTAGGCAAGGGTTGATCAACCTCCTTCCCACTCCTCAAGGTGATCACAACTTTGACTCCCTCAACTTTGAAGACTCCCCTCTTGGGTTTCAACTTCATGAACACCCTTTGGATTTTGGCTTGGTTGAGAGGGAAACTTTCCTTTCTCATTCACTGTGTTGAGGTTGGTAAGCCTAGAGATGGAGTATTGAATATTATATATCTTCTGAGATAGATCATTTTGCATCCCATCCATTCTCTTAATTTGAGAACTCTCAACATTTTCAATCTTTTGGTGCAATTGGGAGTTGATTGCCTTTTGTTCACCCACAAAGTCACCCATGACTTTACTTAGGTTCACAATGGCTTGCTCCACTGAAGAGGTTTGTTGAGGTGCTTGGGTTTGGGCTTGTGGTTGGTATGGAGGTGGCCTTGGTTTCCAAGAAAAATTTGGATGGTTTCTCCAGCTTGAATTATAGGTGTTTCCATAAGGTGCATTGTTGTTGGGCCTAAATTGCCCCACAACATTGGCTTGATCACCTAACATCTCCCTCACAGCTGGGATGGTTGGGCACTCATCTACCACATGATCACATGATTGGCAAATGGTGCATGGCATGACATGGGCTTGTGTCTCGGAAATGGCTTGGACTTCATGCATTTTTTTCAACTCAAGTTCTTTCAACCTCCTTGCCATTGTTGCCACCTTAGCTTTCATGTCCATGTCCTCACTTAACATGTACATTCCACCCTTTGGATTTTGGGTTGGTTGAGAGGGAAACTTTCTTTTTTCTCTTGAGTTGGGCTCATCCCATCCTCTTGACACCTCAGACACATAACTTAAAAAGTCCATGGCTTATTCCGGATTCTTACTCATAAAATCTCCCCCACACATGGTTTCAAGAATTTGCTTCATGGAGGAAGACATCCATCATAAAAATAGCTCACCAAGAGCCATGTATCAAAGCCATGATGAGGACAAGCATTGATGGCCTCCATATACCTTTCCCAACATTCATAGAACTTTTCATTTTCTTTGGCAGAAAAGTTTGAGATTTGTCTCTTCAACCCATTGGTCCTATGGGTGGGGAAAAATTTCTTCAAAAATTCGGCCTGAAGATCAACCCAATTCCTTATGCTCCTTGGCCTTAAAGAGTTAAGCCATATTTTTGCCTTGTCCTTCAAAGTAAAAGGGAATAACTTGAGTCTCATCAAGTCTATTGAAGCTTCTCCCTCTCTAAAAGTATTGCACACCTCCTCAAACTCCTTGATGTGGGCATATGGATTCTCACTCTCCATTCCATGGAAATTTGGTAGGAGGGGCACAATATGGGGCCTTATAATCAGCTGCTCAAGGGGAGGTACGATGCATGAGGGTGCACTCATCCTTGGTGGGTGCATTCTATCCCTCATGGATAGATATGCATTTGGATTACCCCCTTGACCGTTGTAGACCCTCAATTTTGTCCTCCTAGCGCATGTCCTATTAGATACTTGTTCAATACTTTACAGTTAGCTCCTTGGTGGCCCATATCTACTCACGCTACTTACCTTTCTTAAGCCACCTCGGAGACTCTGGTTGAGGGATTGCCTAGCCCTTTATTGTGACCCTTGGCAGTTTTGATTTAGACTTAAGCTTTTCTTTATTCTTTTAGGATAGTTCTTAGCATGTTTAGGACACTTAGTTCATTAAGCACTCACTTAGGCCCGTTTAAACACTTCATCGGGCTTAATTTATATATATATATATATATATATAACTTTTATTAGTATTATTATTATTATTGCATGCATTCGATAATTATATTTATTTTGTTTATTCATTTTCATTTTTTACCCTTTATTTGTTCATCATTATCATCGTCATTATTATTATTATTACTATTTTTATTTTTATTTTTTTTATTTTATTTTGTTTTGCATGAGGAGACGAATTGCATGTTTGGGAGCCGAAAGCCCAAAAGGAAATTGCCCATTATACCCTTACTCAGATTCAGCCAATGTGGTGTTAGTTATCAGAGAGAAGCTTGCTGAGTTGTATGAGTCCGAGCAGCAGTGGTAAAGGGCAGTACAGATGCTCAGTGGCATGGATTTAGACTCCACAACGAGGGTTATTGATGATACACTCAGATTGTCGAAATGTGTCCAAATAGTTCGTCTATATCTTGAGGATGATGATGCTATTAATGCGGAAGCTTTTATTAATGAAGCCTCATTCCTAGTTAGCAACAGTCAGCATGAAGTATTGAACTTACAGTACAAGGTTTGTTATGCTAGGATTTTAGACTTGAAGAGGAAGTTCTTAGATGTAGCATTACGATATTATGACATATCCTAAGTTGAGAAACGACAAATAGGAGATGAGTTGATTGACGAGGAAGCATTGGAGCAAGCTCTATCTGCTGCTGTAACGTGCACAATTTTGGCTGTTGCGGGTTCCTACAATTAAAACCTTGTCAATGGTGACACCAACACCTACAAACATATCTTCACTGTGGTAGCAGTAGAGACAAACTGTTCAAATGGCGATATCGTGATTGCACAGTCAAGAGTCAACACTCTACCAAGTGGGATATCGTCTTTCAGTATGGAGATCACAAATGCATGCGCCAGAGGCTGCTCCATCTCCAATCTCCATTTGAAATGCGGTATGTTTGCTTCGGCAGTTTTGGTGAACCCTAAAATATTCAGGCGTCAGGATGTTAATGATTGCCTTATCAATGGTGGAAGTCCTTTAGCCGCGGGTTCTACCATCTCCTTCAAGTATGCCAACAGTTTTCAATACCCTCTTTCACTTGCTTCTGCTACATGCGGCTAGATCAATACCTATCAAAGAGTTGAAAACAAATGGAGCTATTGAAAACCGTTGTGATGAACTCTTACACAACATTGTGGCATCATCCAGTGCTGCCCCTCCTAGTTTATGCAAAGGAAAGAATATAGTTGCAAAGGAAGGTGATGAAGGCATCGACCTGAACAAGACACCTAAGCAAAAACAGCCAAAGAAGAGAAAGCATAGGCCAAAAGTTGTAATTGAAGGAAAACCAAAATAGGAAGGAAGTGGCCACACAACACGCATATAGTGGGCTGCAAGGGAGATTCCTTTGGGTTTTTTTTTAGAAAGAAAAGTCAACTGATCTAATCACTTACCAAAAAACATGCGGCTGCATCCTTGGGAGATCTCCAATGAGCCACCGTGTATGCACTTTCCCTATACATGTGCATTAAAAAAAAAAAGAAATAGAATTTTCAATGGAAGGAAGGTTCTGCCATATAGAAGGAAGGTGCCGCCATATAAACAAAGAGGGTCGTGATATTCTTGGGGGAGATAGGGAGGAGCAGAGAGATCCACGTGGAAAGGGGAGCCACCTTAACGCATCAAAGGCAGATTTTTTTGAGAATACGGGTGAGTTTTTTTTTATAGTTTTGATTATTTTTGTTCGTAATTCATAAGTCCATGCTAATTTTTTTTTAATCCATATGATAGTTAAAATGTGTTTGTGAGTTTAATTTAATTAGTTTTGTCTTGATTTACTCCTTAGTTTAGTTTTGCTATTGATTTTGATTTCTTAGTTTAATTAATTAATCTTTTTAGGTACAATTTAGGTTTCGATTTGGTTTATTAATTTATTCTACTCATAATCTTAATTCAATTGTTTGATTAAACCTTTAGAAAGATTGCATATTGTTTTTTTCCGATTTCGATTATTTTGATTTGATCCCTATTTAATTTTGATTGATTGCTTCGGATTGAAAACGTTTGAATTTTATTCATTCAGTTATTCATGTACTTGCTACTCTTTTAATTACTTGTTATTCATTCATTTATTTGTTGATAAAATTGATTTCATGTTAGAAAGTTCATTTTTTTTATTTTACTCTAATTTAGTGTGATTCATCTATTTAGTTCAAGTACATTTATAATTTTAATTCATTGAAAAAATTGATTCTACGTTCGAAAGTTTGCGTTTTTAGGTTGCTTTAATTTAATTTGATTCATTATATTTAGTTTAGATATTTGTTATAGTTTAGTTCATTAATAAAATTGATTTCATGTTAGAAAGTTCATTTTTTTTAGTTTACTCTGATTTAGTTTAATTCATCTATTTAATTCAAATACATTTATAGTTTTAGTTCATTGATAAAATTGATTTTATGTTTGAAAGTTTGCGTTTTTAGGTTGTTTTATTTAATTTGATTCATTATAGTTGGTTTAGATATTTTTTATAGTTTAGTTCATTAATAGAATTGTTCCTATGTTTGAAAATTTCAGTTTTTTTTTTTTTAGTTTGCTTTGATTTAATAATTTGTATTCATTATTTTAGGTGTTTTTATAGTTTTAGTTTATTAATAAAATTGATTTCGTGTTTGGAAGTTCATATTTTTAGTATTCTTTGATTTAATTTGGTTCATTTTAATTAGTTTATGTGTTTTTATAGTTTTATTTATTTATTGATAAAATTGATTCTTTATTTAAAAGTTCATGTTTTAGTGTACTTTGATTTAATTTAATTCATCTATTTAGTTTAGACACTTTTATAATTTTTGGTTCATCAATAAAATTAATCCTATGCTTGAAAGTACATATCTTTAGTTTGCTTTGATTTAGTTTGGCTCATTGATTACTACCCAAAAAGTGTTATTTTGCTCCTTTAATTCATTATGTTTTAAGCACTTTTGTGTAGTAGTTCTCCATTTTTATTTCAATTGGCATGTTAAGGACCTAACAATGACTTTTAATCATATTTGTGGCTAGTTTTAGTGTTTTGATAGCTTTTTGGATCATTAAGACAAGCCAAGCAAAGGAGAGAAGCAAAGAGGAGAAAAGCAAAGAGGAAAACAGAGTGAAGAAAACATAGGACAGTAGCTGCAGTCTTCCTTCGCACTTTTGGAGTACTTTCCGAAGTCCATTTTCTACATTCTATATACCATATCAAAGCTCAGGAAGTCAAGAATCCAACGCTTCAAACCATGTACGATTTGGAGCTAAAATGAGGAAGTTACAGCCATTGGAAGCCAATCACTCCAAGCTGAAGGAAGAATTTTGCACAACGTTGCGAAATCACCCTTTTGTTGCGAAATGATTTCGCAGCCTTTTTACACAGTGCTGTGGAATTCCCCCTGAAGTTTCACGACAAGTTGGAAGCCGATCACCGCAAGCTGAAAGACCACTTCGCAGCGGTGCGAAATCAGCCGTTTCCTGCGAAGTAATTTCGCAGCCCTTTTTGTGCATCTGCGAAATTTCGCAGACCACGTTTTCACCTGCGAAATGGTCCTTAGTGCTTCCCGATATTTGTAACCGACACTGTGAGATATTTTTCATTATATTTTTGTTGTTAAAATCCCCAAACTCTCCTTGTAACCCACCAATTATAGGATTCCTTAGTTATTAAGTTTGGAAAAGGGGTGAATAACCTCATATATTTTGTTTTGTAATTTTCTTTATATATAGCTCTCGGGAGCTTGTTCTCAAGAGCATCCTTTGTACAAATTTGCAAGGAAGTAAAATACAGAGCACTTGCTCTACTTTTCATATATATTTTTGTTTTCTCGTTCTTTTTCTTTCTAGCCAATCAAACTCTGAGGATTTTTCCTCAGAGGATGAGAGGCTAGGCTCTTTGTCTCTTGGAGTGAAGAAAGCCGGGTAAGTTTCCTCATGCATAAATTGGAAGTTTTGTTGTTTTAGTTTTTAATGAAGAGAAAGTGTGACCCGTTAATGGTTTTTATCTTTTTAGTTAACTTAAAACGCCTTTAAATCACCTGGGCCAACAATTGGTAAGGCAAGTGATCTCCATCCATGGAGATGCACTAGTTTATCCCTTGCGAGCCTCTGGGAGGTGACTTGAAGGTAGGATTTTCTAGAATTGCCAACACTTGGTAAGCTTTTGGACTTCAAGGAGACATCCATTAGTTATCTCTTGCGAGCTTTTGACGGGTAATCCAAGGTTAAAGATCACCTTGAATGGCAAGTGCTAGGTGAGAGGTATGAGTCATTGCAAGATGCATCAGTGAGAGGGATTTAGTGTTTGAACCCATTAATGGGAAGCATCTGTATAACACCGGTTGGAGAAGGAACTATATGTTAATTCTCTAATGCGAGGAAAAGAAACAAGTGACCGGAACTCCATTTTTGTAAGAAGAATTTGAGCCTAGTGATCTGAAACTCCAAGAAACACTTTTCTTTGTAAGTAAAATTAGTTACTATTTTTGGTTAGCTTAAAACCAACCTTTTCTACCAAAGATTATGTTTTCTTTTAAAGCTAACCTTAAAATGAAAAGGCACCAATTCAACTTTGAATTAATATCAATTGTGAAGTGAAAACCCATCCCAGTGAACGATCTTAGAGCCACTATGCTATAGTAGCTTTGTCTTTGCTACCCTAGTTCATGGTGTAATAGGTTATAAATTTTGTTGATTACTCCCTCCATCAAGGAGCACCAGCTGGACATGAATCAGCTGATACACCAATTAGGCATGAATCACTCATTATAATTAACTTAAGCACTTTTATAATTGTAGTTCATTAGTAAAATTAATTCTATGTTTGAAAGTTTACGTTTTTTAGTTTAATTTAGTCAAACTTGTTTTAATTAGTTTAGGTACTTCTATAATTTTAGTTCCTTACCTGAATTGATCCATTTTTAGTTTTTGTTTCAAAATCATTAATGTTAGATCCTGATCACCCTTATATAAATTTATATGCTTTTAAAATCCTAGCGGTTAGTTCATGAATCGATACCTTGTTAGTTTGTCTAATCTAGAATGCCTTGCCCGTTGCTTTAGTGATCCTTCATTTAATTTGATTTTCTTTCTGAGGCTTTTGGAAATTCATGAAGATTAGCCTCTATTCTCACCTTCAATTTTCTTGGTTGTCAAAAATTCTACTTTGTGATTTTGTTCTCTTTTGTTTTGCTTGGTACTTTGATTCATACACTTTATTGCTTTCAAATTAATTCCTTGTTATATAACACTATTCTCAAAATCTTATTTCCTTAAAAATCCATTTCAAAAATTCATTTAGAGTTCTTAGAATCAAAATCTCATTTTTTTAAAATAATGTGCAACCATGTTTTGATCGGTTCACATCTTTCAAATAAAATTACGGTTTTGAATAAAACACGAATCAAAGCTTGTGGTCCCAAATAAATGGGATAGTTCTAAGCTAAATTCGTGTATATCGATTGGGGAATTGGTGAAACCCCTACATAAAAAAAATCTTTTCAAAATTTATTTTTGTTGCCACTTTTGTCACTTGATGAAATTATGTTTATCTTTTTAGGAATTAAATACAAGATGTATGTGATAATTGATGATTTTGTATACTTTGATCACTTTTGCTATGCTAATTAGATAACGAGCATGCTAGGATTTCTATATTTTATTATTTGTTATCTAACCCCTTACAACTTGAGGAAGTATGTTACAAATTATCTATGCTATCCAAGTATGTCCTCTATCACCTACTTTCTGAATTATGTGAATATGCTTGTCATTGTGAAATAATGCTTATGTCTAATAATGCTTGAGTGTTCTGATATACATGTTTCATTGTTTGATTATTTCAAATAAAACACATGCTGGATGATATATTGTTTAAATTAACCATTGATGTTTTATGATAGCGCTTGAGAAGCGGTCCGGGTACGCATCCTAACCTTCCTTTATTATGATTTGATCTTGTTTGGCATGCTATTTTTTTGGAACCACCTAACCTACTTAGGTATCCATAATTAACTGATTAATTGCCACATTCCCCTTAACTTAGTTAGTAGAAACCTTTATAGGACTTAGAGGGGTGCTACCTCCTAGAGGTACCTTCCCAATAAGTAACCTGATCCCCGGACCTAGACTCAGGTTTTTCAAAGACATGCCTTTTCCAAAAATTATGGAGTCACATTTTAGGGTTTTTCTTTCTCATTTTATTTTCCCTTCAAAATAAAAATAAAATAAGTGGCGACTCCGACTTTTCCAAAAACTAAATAATTTTTCACAAATAAAAAAAGCGAGTCTCGCTGATCGAGTGGGGGCGCACGTGAAAAATGTGGGTCCACAAATTGGCAACTCCACTGGGGACTTTGAGGATCAAACTTGAACACTAGTTGAGGAAAATGTGGCGTTTAATTGGTCGATTAGTGGGTACCTCTTTTTTTAGGCAAGGTGATTCGATTTGCTTGCTTGTTTTGGTTTGCTATCTTAACATGTTTGATTGCCTTGGATGATCACTTGATTGTTTTGCTCACTCTAGCATGATTCACTATCACATATGTTAGATAGGACTTTGTTTGTTTGATATTTATTTGCTTCACATGACTGTTTGATGAGATCACTTAACTGTTTGTTCACTTTAGCATGATTCACTCTCACATATGTTGGATAGGACTTTGTTTGTTAGATGTTTATTTGCTTCGCATGACTGTTTGATGTGATCACTTGATTGTTTTGCTCACTTTAGCATGATTCACTCTCACATATGCTAGATAGGACTTTGATTGTTTGATATTTATTTGCTTCGCATGACTGCTTGTTGCATGACAACCCTTTCTCTTGCATGTTCATATGATTGCTTGTCTTTGTTTACTATCTCACTTTAGATCTTAGGTTTTTCGGATGCACCCACATCCTTCATTGTGCACTGTAGATTATCCTTGAGTGTTGAGAGATGGGAGAGCCTTCACCATTAAGAAACCCTCTGGGAACGCGAGGAAGTGCATGTGTGGAGGTGATGACCACCTTGCATGGAAGCACCCCGTTTCCTTGGAGGCGTGCAGAGGGTTGCGTACTGCCGGAGGGTACAATCGCTTCTGCTAGGGATCCTTTAACCCACCCATTTTATCGTATAGAGCCACCTCAACCTTGTAAGTTAACCTAGACCCAATTAAGACTTCATTCCTACACATGGGTGCATCTGTGGACCTTCAGAGCTACCTTGGTCACAATTGGGTTCAGTTATCCTCTTCATGGTCTTCTTTTGGTGTGCTCAGAGATTGGTACATGTTTGAGTTTCAGTTGGGCCACCTTTTCTGCATTGTGATTAGTGTGTCTCCACCTTTTCTGAGTTTCCTTCATGTCATTTATCTTTTTGTGCCTTTGTACCTTATAGGAAGGTTATTCGCTTCAGTTTAGATTCGACTCCTTAGATCAGAGTTGGAGATAAATTGATCAGGGTTTCAAAGCAGTCAGGTATGGATCTTCAGCATGTTATAGTTGATCGAATTACAATCACCATGACTCTATTCACGAGACATTAGCAGGTTTGAGCCAGAGGATTGATGGATAGTGAGATAGATAGCATCCAGTTCAGGATGAGATGTCGTATGATTCATTACCACCTACCCCCACCACCCAGTTAGCCAGTGACATTGTTGAGGGTGACTTCGTACATATGATGAGTTTAGTGGATTATGAGTCAAAGTTTATCATATGAGAGTTCTTATAGAGGATGTTAGTTTTTCTCAGATGGGAGATTTGATTGACATGATTTTCTTCATGACGAGCATGAGATGGACGTATTGGATGATAGTTGGATGCTTGGCACAGATTAGCCAGAGATAGTTCACTCTCTTGATATGCTTGAGATCTTCATTGTTGAGAGTTCAGAAGAGATTCAGTTTATATATGTTGGGGCATCCTGCTTATGTTGATGATACGTTTGAGGACAATATTAGCCCAGTTATGGTCATGGAGATTCATCTATTCCAGGAGACCCTATGGACTTACTTGGAGTACACCACTTGTCATTAGAGAGTTGACCCTAGAGAGGAAATATGATTGACATATCTGGATAGAGACCAGTTCTCAAACCCCTCCAATGTGGATTAGTTGAAGAAGTATTACATTTGAGACCATGGTCGTAGGATGGGTGGCCATCATTTCGGTTAGCCTCATACTTTATCACCTCTATATATTAGACCGTTGCTAGCCCATTGAGCTTCGCGTGGTATGTTATAGCCTTATTTCTTTCTTATAGCTTTGATTACCATTTCTATACCTGGGTTGGGGCCCTTTGATGTATATGCATGCTTTGCTAGGAAAGTCTCATGAGCTTTAGACTTATAGGTCTATCTTCTCATTTTGTTACCATCCTCTTATCACCCTATTTGTTCTATTTTATTATCACCACATATTCATTCACTTTCTTGTCTCTATCATTATTTGCTTCATATTATCTATTCTCTTCCTTGGGTTGATGATTCTTCACGTCTTAGTGCAAAGAGGGCAGTCATATCACTCTATTCATTCCATCATTTGACATTGATTCAGAGATTTTAGTTTGAGAGGTTGTCTCATGGGCAGGGGTTCATGTATTCATCAGTGATTTGAGAGGGTTTATTCATTTCTTGTATCTTTCCCATTGGAGTTTGACTTATTGATGATCAGAGCATGCGCTAAAAAAAACAAAAAACAAAAAAAAGACAAAAAAAAAGAAAAAGAAAAGAAAAAGCGCAATGATATGTTTGTATATGGCGTCTTACTCCATTGGGCGCTTATGTCACCTTTTGAGGTTTGTTTACTGGGTATATTTGTCATTGTGGGTTCTTGTGAGATTTTTATATGAGTTTTCACTCCTTAAGCCACTCTTGTTATGCATTTGGAGTGTTAAGGGTTCATGTGAGAGTTCTATGGTATCCTATGCTTATCGGATCATGGTTGATATGTATTAGGAATGAGAGATGAGTAATCTTTTTACTAGGGTCTTCGGATCATTGTCTAACTCATCATTCCATCATTAGTGATATGACTTTCCTTTATTGTATTAACATGGGTTGATCATCATCTATTCTACTTCCTCATTGCCTTCTTTTGTATCCCATTACCTCTTTCCAGATATTCATTCCATTTTTTTTTTTATCAATTCCCTACATGTTGATACCCATTACTGATTTGATACCTTTTTCACATCATTCACATATTTCATTGATGGTTTGACTACTCATCTTTCTCTCATTTCGCCATCGACATTTCCTTTGGTTACCTTTAGGTCCATGGCTCATGAGATTTTTCTATGCATTACATCTTGTACACGAGGGTATGGGTTTGATCATTGGGTATTTGAGCCTAGTTTTCCTTCATTTCTTTCACCTTATCACCCTGACCTATGTTACGTCCCGTGTCTTAAGACCACTCTGAGACCATGAGATCAGATGTTATCTTTGACAGCCTCTACTTAGGCTGGTGTTTGGGATTTGGTTGATATATAGATGTTGTCATGTTTCTTCTTCTGGGAGATGCTTCTTTGATGCTTAGAGGTGATTTGATGATGGATGTGGATGATTGCTTCATTTTATGGATGATATTTGATGCTATCCAGATTTTCATTCTACTGTGCATCAATTATCTTACTAAGGCATATTCCCCTTTCATTTGGTTGAGATGAGCCCTTAGTGGAGCACTTTCTTTGAGTTTGGGCATTTTCACCGATTAGAGATCCGTAGTAGGGTATGTTGAGACTATATCAGTTCTAGTGGAGCATTGTTGAGCCCCTAGCGGTTCCATTCGCGAAGTATTTCTGAGATAGACTAGTGGATTATTACTGAGTTGGAGGCAGTTTTCAGTGCAATGTATAGATCTGGCATACTGGGGCATATTTCCCCATTTTGAGGTTATCGGATTCCTATCAAATTTAGTTAGGGTTTCATTAGAGACATGCTTCTACTCCTGAGATTACCACATCCCTCATCATTTTGGCTATCCATTTGAGATTAGATTTAGAGTGTCCCCCTTGAGGCATTGGTCAATACTTCATTCTGACTTCTTAGCAGATTATTGTTGAGTTGAGGATAGTTGATTGATGATGTTGGATTCATCATTTGGTTGTGCATTAGATATCCACACTGGGGCATATTTCCCCCTTCCTCCGAGGTTCTTATCTGTTATTGGGCGGTATGACTATCTTCATTCATGGTTATAGAGATGTTTGGTTGATTTTGACAGACTCTTTATTGTACATCAGATATCCACACTGGGGCATATTCCCTCTCCTTGATGAGATTGTATTTGGGCAGTGGTACGAGGATGGATGATCATTGTTAAGTGATTGCCTCACGACTTCGACATCAGATATCCATATTGGGGCATACTCCTCTCTCCTTGGTGAGATTTTGTTCACGCAGTGGTAGGATGGATGATTAGTGTCGGTTGTTTACCTCGTGACTTTGATATCAGATCTTATACTGGGGCATATTTCCCCCTTTTTTTTTAGTATCCTTGAGATTGGGACAGTGACCAGTTTGGTTTTAGATTGAATACTAGCCCAGAGCTTTCGATGATTGATTGTATCAGGACCCCCCTATATGGATTTGTTGAGATAGAGATGGATCACATCGGATTTCACCTGAGGAGCATGGGTGGATCCTTTAGCTAGATGTTCATGATATGGATTTGTTTTCGATCATCATTGTTATCTTGTCAATTGGGTTATCCAGATGAGCACCATTTTGTGTACTTTGAGATTTGCTTTTAGATGAGCCACGATATACACACTTTGAGATTTACCTTTTGAGATTCGTTGACAGAACAACTTTTCAGACATAGAGAGTTCTTTCAGTTTTGACTTTTCAGAGGTTTGTTGTGACGTATTCGGTTCTTGACCCATTGATTTTAGCAAATGATTGATTTACCGACTGTTTCAGCAGTGTGAGTACTTTGGATACTAGGGCATATTTCCCTTCTTGGGTTTAGTAGTCCGACCCTTGGCATTTTGAGTATTTGCTTTTGCGCCCATTTATTTCATATCCACTTTCGAGTTGGTCTTCTCTATTATTCCCTTCTAGGCCCTGAGCCTAGTAGCCCTGAGCTTTCATTTCTTTCTAGGCCCTGAGCCTAGTAGCCCTGAGCTATCCTTCCCTTCTAGACCCTGAGTCTTATAGCTTTGAACTATCTTTCTTCCCTTAGGCCCTAAGCCTGGTAGCCCTGAGCTATCGATTCCTATAGACCCAGAGTCTTTCAGCTGAGCCTTCATCATTTGGTCGCCCATGAGTGGTTTGACCTGGAGTTTGCGTATCGCATTCTCTTTCTAGCCGATCAATCATAGAGCTCGGAGCTCATAGCCCTGTGCTATTCATCGTAACCCTGAGTTACTCATTACATCATGACCCAGAGTCATTCATTTCATCCATAGCCCTGAGCTATTCATCGTAACCCTGAGTTACTCATTGCATCATGACCCAGAGTCATTCATTCCATCCATAGCCCTGAGCTGTTCATCGTAACCCTGAGTTACTCATTGCATCATGACCCAGAGTCATTCATACCATCCATAGCCCTGAGTTATTCATCGTACCCTGAGTTACTCATTGCATCATGACCCAGAGTCATTCATAGCACCTCGAGCCCTGAGCTCACAACCCGGAGTCATTTGCATCATTCACATCCCTGAGATGTTTCGTTTTCATCATTCTAGCCACTTGTGAGAGGCCTCGACCCGACACCTTCGACCGGAAAGCATCCTGATCGGCCATCCATTTAGAGCATAGAGCTCTCGACCTAGAGTCGTTTTCCATTTATGACCCAGAGTCATTTATTCTCCATTTAGAGCCCAGAGCTCTTGACCCAGAGTCGTTTTCCATTTATGACCCAGAGTCATTTCTTTCATCTAGAGCTCAGAGCTCTTGACCCAGAGTCGTTTTCCATTCATGACCCAGAGTCATTTCTTCTCCATTTAGAGCCTAGAGACCTAGAGTCGTTTTCCATTTATGACCCAGAGTCATCTCTTTTCCATCCAGGGCTCAGAACTCTCGACCCAGAGTCGTTTTCCATTTATGACCCAGAGTCATTTCTTTCATCTAGAGCTCAGAGCTCTCGACCTAGAGTCGTTTTCCATTCATGACCCAGAGTCATTTATTCTCTTTCATCTAGAGCTCAGAGCTCTCGACCCAGAGTTGTTCTCCATTCATGACCTAGAGTCATTCTTTCTCCATTTAGAGCCCAGAGCTCTCGACCCAGATTCGTTTTCCATTTATGACTCAGAGTCATTTCTTCTCCATTTAGAGCCCAGAGCTCTTGACCCAGAGTCGTTTTCCATTCATGACCCAAAGTCATTTCTTTCATCTAGAGCTCAGAGCTCTCGACCCAGAGTCGTTTTCCATTCATGACCCAGAGTCATTTCTTCTCCATTTAGAGCCTAGAGCTCTCGACCCAGAGTCGTTTTCCATTCATGACCCAGAGTCATTTCTTTTCCATCTAGAGTTCAAAGCTCTCAACCCAGAGTCATTTTCCATTTTGACCCAGAGTCATTCTTTTTAGAGCCCAGAGTTCTCGACCCAGAGTCATTTTCCATTTTGACCTAGAGTCATTCTTTCCTATTTAGAGCCCGGAGCTCTCGACCCAGAGTCATTTTCCATTTTGACCCAGAGTCATTCTTTTTAGAGCCCAGGGTTCTCGACCCAGAATCATTTTCCATTTTGACCCAGAGTCATTCTTTCCTATTTAGAGCCTGGAGCTCTTGACCTAGAGTTGTTTTCCATTTTGACCCAGAGTCATTCTTTCCTATTTTGAGCCTGGAGCTCTTGACCTAGAGTTGTTTTCCATTTATGACCCAGAGTCATTTCTTTTCCATTTAGAGCCTAGGGCTCTCGACCTAGAGTCATTTTCCATCTTGACCCAGAGTCATTCTTTCCAATTAGAGCCCTGAGCTCATGACCCAGAGTCTTTTATCCTATTCTAGATCCAAAGTCGTTCACCTTGTCCATGATCCAGAGTCATTCATATCGTCCATGACTTTGAATCATCCTTTTCACCTCTTTCCATCTTTGTGCTACTCGTCACATGCCTTCTCTCTTTATTGTCATTTCCCCCCACATAGAGTTGTTGCATCCATGTCGTTGAGACCCCATCTTTTGATCTTACCTCTTCATGTGCTAGGACAAAATCTCTGGTTCTTCTTTAATTCTTCAGTATAGTTCACTTCATTCTGCTCATTACTCGTATTTCTACTCACATTCTCTACACTCGTGATCTATACCGAAGAGGGGCATATTTGTAGACCCTCAATTTTGTCCCTTTAACACATGTCTTTAAGTTCGTTTTCAGTGCTCCGCAGTAGTTCCTTGGTGGCCCAGTACTACTCACCACTTACCTTTTTCTGAGTCACCTTGGAGACTTTGGTTGAGGGATTATTTGATCCCTTATTGTGACCCTTGGCAGCCCTAACTTAGACTTAGGCTTTTCTTGTTTTTTTTAGGATAGCTTTTAGATACACTTGGCCTATTAGGCATTTTTTTAGACCCACTCAGGTTCGCTAGGTCCACCTAAGCATCTCGGCCTACCTATGTTGCCTTTTAGGTAATTCCCACATGACTTACATAATTTGCATGATTTGCATTTTTAATGCTTGCATGTACTTGATCTCTTATTTATTTGTTTACTTATTTATTTTTATTATTTGGTTAGTTATTTGTTTTTATTTATTTATTTTATAGAATATTGCATGAGATTGATGATTAATTGTGTAAATTGATGTCTTAATTATTTTTGTGTACCTAAGATAGACATAATGTTTTTAATTGCATAATTTTAAATTAGTTTTAATTTTCACTTTCATGACCTTTACTAGTTTTAATTCTTATTTTATTTTGGCATGAGATTCGAATGCACACATTGGAGAAGATCCTTGATGTACACGGCTGCATATATGCAGGAATATTCTATGCAACATGGAAAGGAGATTTATATCCTTAAAGAAAGGAAAGTATATCACGGCTGAATGGAGGATGGAAAGGAGATTTAAAATGTTAAAGAAAGGAAAGCAGATCACTTATGAAGGATGGAAAGAAGATTTTATTTATTTATTTATTCTAAAAAACGGGCTGCCATCTATTTGGGAAGGAAGACACGGCCACAAGAAAAAGAAAGGAAAGTAGCTGCCCATAGAATAATATATGGAAACTTCCATACAAAAGGGGGAATGGGAGAGAAATAGGAGGAATGAGGTTTTTCAAGAGGAAGGGCAGATTTGATTCCGATGAGAGGAAAAGGTGGCAATGACAGGATGGGTAGGGCAGATAGACATGGCCGACATCTAAAAAAAGAGGGAGTTTTGATTCATTAAGGCTCACCATCACACAGCCATAGAGGTAAGGATGGTTAGGATGAGAGCAAGAGACTTTTGGAGAGGAAAATGGGTGTACAGTTTGAGGTATGAGAATGAGGTGATCATGTTTATGGAGAGAGAATCAATGCATGGTTCAAGGGAGAAGAAGGCAAAAGGGAAGAGATAAGAGAACCAAGGGAGCACCTTGAGGAATGGCTATTGTAGATATCGTATTCATATTCGTCATCACCTCGTCCTTCGTTCATTGCTAGCGGTTTCTGGTATGTTATTTATTGCTTATGCATAAGTGTTATTCGTTGCTTACGTACGGATATCATAAGGCGTTTGGTGATTGTTGAATCTGGAGATTTCATCTGTGGTAATCCTTGATCTATCCATCTCATTCATTTGAGTATTTAAGATACACCCCTTTGTTCTCTGTTTTGTTTTTTTTATTTCTTGAGGCTCACTGATAGAAACATGATTTGGAGCTTCGCAAAACCTACCGAAATTAGGCTATTCTTTTCTATTGTCTTCAAGCACTTTCTTATGTTTCTTCCCCGGTTGTTCTTGCTGAATTTTCATCTGTGATTTATGCCTTCCTTGTATTTGTTTTTACCCTCATCATGCTTTCAAACGCCATAATGGATATACACGGTTTTCTACATGCAAATCAAGGACCCATAACCAGTGCACAACTCGTCTTAGAAGAATCTGGAAAGAGAAAATCCAGGAAGACAAGCATCTATAGCTTCTTCTCAATGACAACTGCAAATCCATTGATTTAATATGGGATTTGAAGCTAATCTGAGAATTTTTCAGCATCATCTTATGAATACTTGAATTTCTATTGCGAATTGGAACTGTTCCGGTCTTCAAGAATGTGGTTTCTTTCGTGCTTGGGTTGACTGCAGTCTAGTTTGCCTTGGGGTCTACGTGGATCCATCTTATTTGCTCCATCATGGATCAAGAATGGGTGGCTTCTATATTAACGGGTGTGCCACTAGAAAAACACTTTGGTGATTCCTCAGAATCATCATTCCTGACTCTGTTGCTTTTGGAGACATGGGTTTGGCACGCACTGAGGGTAGTTTCACATCAAATAGAAATAATCACATACAAGAACGTTAATTTTTCTATACAAGCAAGTATGTCTAAAAGCGGCTTTACCGGTGTTGGATTGATTTCTTCTCAAAGAATTACACTACCACCACCACTCATCCCCCGTGTACGTGGAAAGTTTGTCACACACGGCTACCTTCGTAGGCCTAAGAAGAGTAGAGACTCAAGTACCACCAATTTGTCCCACATCAACATGCTCACCCAACCACTCTTCACCTCCCCATTTGCATGCACGACAGGCTACCTTCTTAGATGTGCAGTATTACGCATGACACCCCCCTTTTTTTTAAGACACAGTTGACATAGCACCTTACATGTCACACTATAGCGGCATAGCCTATTCTCATCTTGTGAAAATAATAGAGTTCTGCTGCCGAACGTGTACTCAAGTGTTTAGCTCATGCAAGAAAACTACGTGATTCCGATTGAAGATCACCCGAGGAGCATGGGTGAATCTACCTTTCTGTACCTGATGTTAGCAACTACTTAATGTCTGAGGATGCTGGATTTGTACTGAACATGAATGTAAATGTCCCTATTGTTGAAGAAATGCATGGTGCTGAACTTGAACGAAGGCTAAAACCAACCCGTTGAGAAGCATATTGTAAATTCTGCTGCCGCTTTTATAGCAAATAGCTATGAGTTCAGATCTGAAACCCTTCAGCCACCTACAGTAACTGTTTAGAATGTTGTTGGCCCAACATCTTCAAGACTCCTCATGCCTTCTCAGAAAACTAGCTTGCTTGGGGTTCCTATCCAGAAAGATTTTAGCTCTTTTGAATCTGATGATGACATGAAGAGAAGACTCCTCATTATGAAGTATGGCCAAGATATATGGAATCAAAGCTTGGGCGATCCTCCTATTCTTTTTAGATTACCACAAATATCGACTTCTTCATTGCATCCGCAGGGGGGGCTGGTTGGTAGAAGTGACAGTAATAGAGGACACTTATATAACCGGGCATCAGGACTTGTTCAAGAAGCTGATGCGTTAAAACCTGAAAAATAGCGGATTTAACTGGCTCTTACACTCTACCAGGATGCCGGTATATATCTCTTGGATGCCCCATTCAGTACAGTTGAAGCACATACCGCAATGAATCTATTGAATGAATATGTAATGAGTGCATTATCAGGGAAAACAGTCATACTTATGACCCACCAAGTTGATTTTCTTCCTGTTTTTGGTTCTGTCTTGTTAATGTCGGATGGGAAGATCCTACATGTGTCACCTTATCATAAGTTGTTGTTTTCCCAATGATCCTCTCCCCTGGGAAATGCCTTCAATCAATTGAAGAACGATGCGAATAGCAACTATTTCTTTTTTTTTTTTCTCTGTTGGATTGGAGAAAGTATTGGTTTCAGAACCAGATAAGTAAGAGAACTTTGTGAAAGTAGATAAAAAGTAATGGACGTAATGGACAAAAGCGTCTTGATGTCGCAAATCGGTCAAGCCAAGAATTTCAGGACTTCGTGACTGCACACTAACAGACTGCTGATTCTGAAAGGCTTACAGAGGTTGCTCTATCCCGTAGATGTGAAAACCTCTACAGGAGAGATCAAGAGAACTCATATTCAGAAAGAGTTTAATGCGTCTGGATGTGATCAATTAATCAAGCAAGAAGAAAGAGAAATAGGAAATCCAGACTTTAAGCCCTACATGCTATATCTAAATCAAAATAAGCAATTCTGGCTCTTCCCCATAGAGAGGGATGAAGACCACAGGAGTCCAGAAGATGATGATGATGGTTCCGAGCATGAAGGTGACAATACAGATGGCTCAGATGCTGGAAACAATTTTTATAAGGATGAAGATGATAGTTCAAAAATTTATTGAGAAGTCAGATTGAATGGTGTTGGACCCGCTATCATATTGAACTCATGAAGTTTGATATGGGGGTTTAGTTATAATCCTAGGTGCAGCGAAAGCCATTGTTCAAATTAAACCTTCTGGAGTGGAAGTTCATTGCACTGTCATAGCTTTAAATGGAAAGACAATTTGAGGCCAATTTTTTTTTAAAGGCAAAGGCTCATAAATCCATTACAGAAACAGACGGTTTGGAAACAGTATGGTGTACTTGATATCAGATAGGTTGGTGAGTCCGATAGAGGGAACGATGAAGCTGCTGATACTTTTGCCTCAAAATAAGAACAAACTTTGTTGGAGGTGATCTTCATAATGTGATCCAAATAGAAGAGCAAGGATTGTCATACCTGGAAAATCCTGGAATTCACTTTGAGTGTTGACCATCATTTCAAGGTGGGGACTTGATTGTTCTCAATGGATTTGACTATTCCAAGACAACGAAAAGAGCTGGTTCAGTCTAATCATGGGATAATGTTTACTATGTTCAAGGAAAATCAGCCACCAGGATATGGAAAGGGCAAATGAATATCAAGCACAACCCATAGACCAATATGGGGCAGAGAAAGAAAACACAAAGAGAGCAGGAAGAGAAATTCAGAGGGAATAACGATAGCACCAACATCTTTAGTAATGCAGTCTCAGTCACATCTCCAGGCTCCACTCCATTATGGCCACCTTGCTACACGCACTTTCTCCTTTATTTGCCTCTTTGATTGAGAATTTACTATTTTAAATTGAATTTTAAAACCATTGTTTAACTAAACATTCTTGGCTTTGAAAAATTCATCTTTAGAATACCTTGGGACATAAAACCCAGATTTTAACAAATCTTTTGCTGCCATTTTCCTTCCAGCAAGCAACTTCACTATTTTCTTCGATTTTCAACCATTTTATTGATTTTTTCCAAGCATGAACAAACTTCATGATTCCAAACAATGGAATTCATTGAATCAATTCGTGCAAAAGTAATATGGACCTTGGTGGGGGGTCCTACATTCCTGATATCTTCACTAATATTGATTTTAAAGATGATTGTTTGGTATTTAATTGATTTTGATTCCTCTTGGAGATATGCTTGAATTTGTTTCATATTTGTTATTGGGTTAACCTTGCTTCCCATAAAGGCGCTTTAGCTTGCTATCCAGGTATGCTCTTTCTCATTTTTTTTTTTAGAATTCTATGGACACGTACGCTATTTGTGACTATATCCATGCATGATGTGATTCTTGGGTGTTTACATATATATTAGATTTGCTTGGATAAGACACATGTTGTGTGATAGATTTCTACACTAACTCTTATGTTTCATGATAGCGCTTGAGAAGCCGTTCAGGTACGCACTTCGACTCTCTCTTATGGTTTGTTTTCTCGTTAGGCATGCAATCACCCTAGCTTGCTTAGGTATCTACAATTAATCAATCAATTGCCACATTACCCTTAACTTAGTTAGTAAAGACCTCTTTAGGGCTTAGAGGAGTGCTATCTCCTAGAGGTACCTTCCCAATAAGTAACCTGATCCCCGGACCTAGACTCAGGTTTTTCAAATACATGTTTTTCCAAAAATTATGGAGTCACATTTTAGGGTTTTTCTTTCTTGTTTTATTTTCCCTTTAAAATAAAAATAAAATAAGTGGCGACTCCAACTTTTTCCAAAAATTAATTTTTCACAAATAAAAAGTGAGTCTCGCCAATCGAGTGGGGACGCACGTGAAAAATGCGGGTCCACAAATTGGCGACTCCACTAGGGATTTTGAGGATCAAGCTTGAACTCTATTTAAGGAAAATGTGGCGTTTAATTGGTCGATTAGTGGGTACCTCTTTTTTTAGGCAAGGTGATTCGATTTGCTTGCTTGTTTGGTTTTGCTATCTTAACATGTTTGATTGCCTTGGATGATCACTTGATTGTTTTGCTCACTTTAGCATGATTCACTCTCACATATGTTAGATAGGACTTTGTTTGTTAGATATTTATTTGCTTCGCATGACTGTTTGATGTGATCACTTAACTGTTTGTTCGCTTTAGCATGATTCACTCTCACATATGTTAGATAGGACTTTGTTTGTTAGATATTTATTTGCTTCGCATGACTGTTTGATGTGATCACTTAACTGTTTGTTCACTTTAGCATAATTCACTCTCACGTATGCTAGATAGGACTTTGATTGTTTGATATTTATCTGTTTCGCATGACTGCCTGTTGTATGACAACCATTTCTCTTGCATGATTGTATGATTGCTTGTCTTCGTTCATTATCTCACTTTAGATCTTAGGTTTTTCGGATGCACCCACATTCTTCATTGTGCATTTTAGATTATCCCTGAGTGTTGAGAGATGGGAGAGCCTTCACCATTAGGAAACCCCCTGGGAACGCAAGGAAGTGCATGTGTGGAGGTGATGACCACCTTGCATGGAAGCACCCCGTCTCTTTGGAGGCGTGCAGAGGGTTGCGTACCGCTGGAGGGTACGATTGCTTCTGCTAGGGATCCTTTAACCCACCCATTTCATCTTATATAGCCACCTTAACCTTGTAAGTTAACCTAGACCCAATTAAGACTTCATTCCTACACGTGGGTGCATCTGTGGACCTTCAGAGCTGCCTTGGTCACAATTGGGTTCAGTTATTCCTTCCATGGTCTCCTTTTGGTATGCTCAGAGATTGGTGCATGTTTGAGTTTCAGTTGGGCCACCTTTTCTACATTGTGATTAGTGTGTCTCCACCTTTTCTGAGCTTCCTTCATGTCATTTCTCTTTTCGTGCCTTTATACCTTATAGGAGGGTTATTCGCTTCAGTTTAGATTCGACTTCTTAGATCAGAGTTGGAGATAAATTGATCAGGGTTTCAAAGTAGTCAGGTATGGATCTTCAGCATGTTATAGTTGATCGAATTACAGTCACCATGACTCTATTCACGAGACATTAGCAGGTTTGAGCCAGAGGATTGATGGATAGTGAGATAGATAGCATCCAGTTCAGGATGAGATGTCGTATGATTCATTACCACCCACCCCCACCACCCAGTTAGCCAGTGGCATTGTTGAGGGTGACTTCATACATATGATGAGTTTAGTGGATTATAAGTCAAAGTTTATCGGATGAGAGTTCTTATAGAGAACGTTAGTTTTCTCAGATGGGAGATTTGATTGACATGGTTTTCTTCATGATGAGCCTGAGATAGACGTGTTGGATGATAGTTGGATGGTTAGCACAGATTAGCCTGAGATAGTTCATTCTCTTGATATGCTTGAGATCTTCATTGTTGAGACTTCAGAAGAGATTCAGTTTATTTATGTTGGGGGCATTCTGCTTATGTTGATGATATGTTTGAGGATGATGTTAGCCCAGTTATGGTCATGGAGATTCATCTATTCCAGGAGACCCTAGGGACTTACTTGGAGTACACCACTTGTCATTAGAGAGTTTATCCCAAAGAGGAAATATGATTGACGTATCTGGATAGAGACCAGTTCTCAAACCCCACCAATGTTGGGTTTCTTATTCTTTAAGAAATATTCTTTCAAAATTTAAGAATTTTTCTCAACCGACTCAGCCGGTTCATTGGGGCAGCTCGCTGAAGCTTGTCCAACTTGGAGCACTCTGACCTGTTTTAGTCATTTCTTCCTCATCTAAGCTTAGAATTGCGCACCATTTTTTTTTATTATTATTCCTTACTCTTCAAGGAACATTATGTCAAAATTTGAGATTTTTTCTCAACCAGCTCAACCGATTTGAAACCAACTCAATTGGTTTATCAAGGCAGCTCGCTAAAGCCCGTCCAAATTGGAGCACTCTAGCCTGTTCTAGTCATATCTCCTTACTCTTCAAGGAACATTATGTAAAATTTTGAGAATTTTTCTTAACTGGATGAACTAGTTTTCGGGTTAATTACAACCCGCTTTGAATCCATGTGGATGCTTGGCAGGTAAGCAAGGGTGGACTTATGAGGGGCAGCTCCCTATCTCGTGACTGGGAGAGGAGTTCAATATGCTGGAATTCTAAGGCTAATGGTGAGGGATTCCAAAGATGAAGGGGAATAAAAATGAGGTGGTGCAGATGCTGGGAGGGGGGGGAGGGGGGTTCTTAGTATAAAAGACATTTCAAAGAGAGTAAGTGATGAGGTTTTTGGAAATTTTGGGTGGGAGTTTTTATTGGGGTGACGAATGAAAGGGGGGGAAAGAATTCAGAGAAGAGAAGAGAAAAAAAAAAAAAAAAACAAGAAATGAGTGGTCAGAGCAGGTCTGCAGAAGTTAGAGAGATAAGGAAGCAAAAAGCAGTGAAGGAGAGTAGCTCGTTTTGGGTCTGACTATTTTTTGCAAGAAGATACAGCTCACTTGAAGCCAAGCAATATTGCTTGAGGGGACCTTTCTAGGTATGACAACTGTAAGCTTCACATTTTTTTCATTTATTTGGTTCATTCTCTATCGATTTATGGGAATAACTTGCTTATTTATATGTAGATGTTATAAGTCGTAGGTTTGTTTTCTTGATTTTTGGGTTACTGATGGGCTTATATCTACTGATTCATTTCTCACTTTGTTGGGTTCATTGGAGAATAATATGACTCTGTCCCAAGCTTTATTGTGTAGCATCCAGAAGACTTGCAACTATTCTCATTTCTATGGAATATGCTCTAACTATTTCACTTAGTTTTCAAGCCCTTTGACAAAATAATGAAATATAATTTTTCTTTTATTTTATTATTTGTTTATATATTTTTATGTTTCTTTTTTTTCCTTGGATCCTCCTTTATTCATGATTCTACTATTTCCTATATTTTTTGAAGAACTTTTTTTTAGCACATTAAGGTTGTGCTTACTACTTCATGCCTGAAGGGGATGGGTCCTCTTTGAGTAAGTTGCGTGTTCTAAGCAAAGAGGTAAATGGAGTTGAAATCATTTAGTAGGTTGTAATACTATTACTTGGAATGCTGAGAATTCATCTAATGGGATCAGTGGCAATGGGTCAAGGTTTGAAGTATTGAGGAGTGAGGCATATGTAATTTTGGAATGGGTTCAAACTATTAGAATTTGGGTCAAAAGAATGTTGAGGGAAACATGGATTTGGCAGTCAGGTTGTCAGGTACAAGAATTAGTTTAGGAGAATGGTTTAAAAACTGGTTTTATGTCTTGAGAATTGATGAACTAGGGCTTGTTGGTTTCTTAAACTCAGAAGTGATGAAGTTTTCGACATCTTTCATGAAGGTTTTTATTTATCTATTTATTTCTAAAATTTGCCTTAAAATGGAAAAGAAAACAACCAGATGTTGCCATTCCACAAGGAATTGCACCAAAGAAGGTCTCCATACAACCACCAAATTCAACTAACCCACAACCATTCCTCACACACATAGCCCATAGGTAGTCCACACCTCCCTCACAATACACACACAGCCCATAGGTAGTCTACACGCACCCCATGGCCACCACATGTAGCCCACACCTTCCTCACAACACACACACAACCCATAGGTAGTCCACACGCACCCCATGGCCACCATGGCCACCACATGCAACCCGCACCTCTCTCACAGCACACACAACCCATAGGTAGTCTACACGCACCCCATGGCCACCATATGCAGCGCGCACCTCCCTCACAGCACACACACAACCCATAGGTAGTCTACATGCACCCTATGGCCACCATGGCCACCACATGCAGCGCGCACCTCCCTCACAACTCACACACGGCCACCACACCACCACATGCAGCATGCACCTCCCTTTCATGCACTCATAAAGCCCACACAACTCACCCATGAAGCCCACGGTTTACCCATGCACACCTCACCCTCACACGCTCACCCACATGCAGCCTACACACCTTACAGCTCACCCATGGCCTATACGGGTCATCCAAAGTCACCCCATGCAGCCCGCATCTCACCACAACTCACCCATGGCCTACTCACCACCACCATGCACCCATGGCCACCCTTAAGGCCACCATATAATTGAACTTTAGCAGCTGATTTTTTTATTTTATGGAGAATTATGAAATTTGTGGTTGTTAGTGGATGAAATTCAAGTGGAAAAGATGTTAATTCTTAGTTGAAAATCAATGGAATTAGGATAGCTAAATTTTAGCCACATAATGAAGTTTCATGGTTGCATTTTGGTGGTCGTTTGGTGTAGATTATAGGTTATATATATAGGGTTGGTTCATGGATGAAAATTCTCTTAATTCAAGTAGAAATACGACTAAATTTTAGTAGATTTAGTGATTGCATATGTTGTGTGATTGTGCTTATTGACTCACCATTTTCCATAGTGAATGGCTAAGGACCTTAAGTACGCATCATTGTTCTGATTGTCAATTTCCAAAACTCAAAAACCACTTTTTCTCCACATATTATTATTTTTAATCGCGAGTTGCACCGGTCGGTGGATTAAGGGAGGGTCCACACCTACTTTTTGGTTTTTTTTGGCTCCCGAAGTTAGAAAACCATAAATAGAGAGCTACACATCATTTATGAGAAAGAGAATACCCACATTTATTTGTTTACCTACTTGTTCTTTCCTTAAAAGCTCTCATTCTTTTCTTGGTGCATTAAATCTCTATTTGCATACTCTTTAGTGCACCTTTGTGATTCATCCTAGCCTTGAGTTGTATTTGAGCCATTGTTGAGATAAGTTGAGAGACTTAAACTTGTTATTTAAGTGATAAAACCTTTAAGTGAGTTGAAACTTGAAGAGATTTTGTAAGAGCCCATTGGAGCTAGAATCCAAGTGTAAAGGTACAAGCTTGGTTGAAACTTCAAGTTAGTGGAACCCTCACTCGGTTAGGAACTTAAGGAGAGTGGACGTAGGCAAAGAAGTGTCAAACCACTATAAAATTTGAGTTTGATTTCTCTAACCTTATCTCTTTTTATTTGCTCCTCTTATGCTTAAATTTGTTGTATTTAAAAAGAATTTTTTTTAATCCCAATTCATCCCCCCTCTTGGGTGTTTTCTCTTTTAAGATTAGCCTTTATTTTCTCAATTGGTATCAGAGCTAAGCCTTTTGTTTAAGACTTAATCGTCTAAGAGAAAATGACTAATCCATCAAGCTCATCTCACATTGAAAGTTCGGCAACCAATAGACCTCCATTTTTTACGGGAACCGATTATCCCTATTGGAAAACTAAAATGACTTGGTTTTTACAATCAACCAATTTAAACGTATGAGACGTCATTGAAGATGACCCAACTTTTCCTTCAAAACTAGTTGATGGAGTCATTGTTCCAAAACCCAAGCAAGAATGGGATGAGCGTGATTGAAGAAATTTTCAATTAAATGCTAAGGTCTTTTATACTTTGCAATGCTCTATGGATAGAAATGAATATAATGGAATATGTCAATGCAAATCAGCTAAAGAAATTTGGAGATTACTTGAAATAATTCATGAAGGAACAAATCAAGTTAAAGAGTCAAAAATCAATTTACTTGTTCATAGTTGTGAATTGTTTTTTACGAAAGATAATGAGACTATTGTTGAGATGATCACTAGGTTCACCGACATTGTCAATGGTCTTGAAGCCTCGGGAAAAACCTACAAGGAATCTAAAAATGTGATGAAAATCTTGAGGTCACTTCCATCAAAGTGGCATACAAAGGTCACTGCAATTCAAAAAGCCAAAGACTTGACCAAGCTACCTTTGGAGGAGCTCATAGGGTCATTGATAACATATGAGATCAATTTGGCAAAGAAGCAACAAGAAAGTGAAGACAAAAAGAAGAAGAGCATAGCTCTCAAAGTTACAACTAAGGAAGAAGAAGAAAAACAAAGTGAAGAAAATGAAAATTTAGCCCTCATCACAAGAAAGTTCAACAAATTCATGAGGGGTGAAAGGTTTAAAGGAAGAAGGTTCACTTCTAGATGAGACTTTTCTAAAAATGAATCTTCATCTCATGGTGACAAGGAGAGATGGGAAAAAAAAGAGACTCGGTGTGTTTCAAGTGCAACAAACTGGGACACATTAAAGATGATTGTCCTCTCTACAAAAGTGAAGCCAAGAGGAGAAAGAAGAAGGCAATGATGACCACTTGGAGTGAAAGTGAAGATGAATCCTCTGAAGAAGAAAAAGAGAAAGAAGTGGCAAACATGTGCTTCATGGCAATAGATGAACTTGATGAGGTAAACTCTAACCTTAGTGATGAAGATATACATGATGCATTTGAAGAATTGTATGAGGATTTTGAAATACTTAGTTTGAAAAATATTTCTCTTAAAAAGAAAGTTCAACAACTTGAAAAAACAAACTTGGAGCAGTAAAAGAAAAATTTTCAAATGTTGAAGTTTATAAAACTCATCTTGAAAAAAAAAATGAGATTCTAAGAAAGAAAAATGAATGATTGACCTCCTCTCTTTCAATATTTTCTTGTAGACAAAAATCTTTTAAAATGATTTTAGCTAGCCAAAAATGTGTTTTTGATAAACAAATTTACGATTCAAATCTTCAAAAAATTAAAAGTATTTTAAAAACTATTTTGTAAAGGAATCCACAAGTGCAAGTCCTTCCACTACTTGCAACTTTTGTGGAAGAGGAGGGCTCATTAATAGTACATTCCCTTTAAGAAATGGTTCTCAAAAGAATTCAAATGCAAAAGATAAAAAGATTTGGATTGAAAAATACAAGGTCACTAACCCTTAATGACCCAAAAAGATATGGATACCTAAATCAACTTGAGTTTTATGTTGTAGGATTCAAAAAAGGATAAATGGTTCCTGGATAGTGGATGCTCAAGACACATGACCGGAGATGAATCCAAGTTTGCTTTTCTTTCAAAAATAAAATGGAGGATATGTTACTTTTGGAGACAATGCAAAAGAAAGGATCATTGGTCAAGGCAACATTGGTAATGACACAGCCTCTCTCATTGAAAGTGTTTTATTAGTAGATGGTTTAAAACATAACCCTTTAAGCATTAGTCAACTTTGTGACAAAGGTTTTAAAGTGATTTTTGAAGCATCTCATTGCATCATCAAGGATACTCAAAATGATAAAACCATCTTCATGGGTCATAGATGTGATCATGTTTACTCTATAAATATTTCAAAATATGATGGCCATGATAGATGATTTTCAAGCATGCATGATCAAAGTTGTTTGTGGCATAGGAGGTTGACATGCTAACATGGACCTCATTTCCCAACTCAATAAAGATGAACTTGTTAGAGGCCTTCCTAAAATAAATTTTCAAAAAGATAATTTTTGTGGAGCTTGTCAAGTGGGAAAGCAAATAAAAAACTTTTTTAAAAACAAAAACTTCATTTCCACATCTAGGCCACTTGAGTTGTTGCATGTGGATTTATTTGGTCCCTCTAGGACACCAAGTCTTAGAGGAAAGTTTTATGCATATGTTATTGTGGATAACTTCTCTAGATACATAGGAGTCTTGTTTTTAAGTCAAAAGAATGAAGCCTTTTATGAGTTTTCAAAGTTTTGCAATAAGGTTCAAAATGAAAAAAGTTTTACAATTACTTGTATAAGAAGTGATCATGGGAGAGAATTCGAAAATATCGATTTTGAAGAGTATTGCAAAGAGCATGGAATTGACCACAATTTTTCGGCCCCTAGAACTCCTCAACAAAATGGGGTAGTTGAAAGGAAAAATAGAACTCTTCAAGAAATGGCAAGAACCATGCTAAATGAAAACAACTTACCAAAATATTTTTGGGCCGAAGCGGTTAACACTACTTGTTATGTTTTAAATAGAGTATTATTAAGGCCCATACTTAAGAAAACTTCCTATGAGCATTGAAAAAACAAGAAACCCAACATTTGCTATTTCAAAGTCTTTGGATGCAAATGTTTTATATTAAACACCAAAGACAATTTTGGAAAATTTGATGCAAAATCGGATGTTGGAATTTTCCTTGGTTAGTCAACTTCAAGTAAAGCTCTTAGAATTTTTAACAAAAGAACCATGGTTGTAGAGGAGTCCATCCATGTTATTTTTTATAAATCTAACAATTTTCTCCAAGAAATAGAGAGTGTTGATGATGATTTAGGTTTGGAGACCTCCATGAGAAGATTGCAAATTGAAGATAGAAGACAACAAGAAGAAAATGGAAAGGATCCTAAGAAAAAAGGATCACCATTGGCACTACCCCTTCCTCAACAAGTGCAAGGTGAATCAAGTCAAGACATTCCTAAAGAATGAAAGTTTGTCATCAATTACCCATAAGATCAAATTATAGGTAATTCATCTAGTGGGGTAAGAAGTAGATCCTCTCTTAGAAACATTTGTAATAATCTAGCTTTTATCTCTCAAATTAAGCCTAAAAATATAAATGATGCTTTAGATGATGAAAATTGGATGATTGCTATGCAAGAAGAGTTAAATCAATATGAAAGAAGTGAAGTATGTGAATTAGTACCAAGACCTTCAAATCAAAGTGTTATTGGATCTAGATGGGTCTTTAGAAATAAAATGAATGAAAATGACATAATTGTTAGAAACAAAGCAAGGTTGGTAGCCGAAGGTTTTAAGCAAGAAGAAGGGATATATTATAAAAAAACCTTTACCCCCGTAGCTAGGTTGGAAGCCATTAGGATGCTACTTGCCTTTGCATGTTTTAAAGACTTTGTGTTTATATCAAATGGATGTGAAAAATGATTTTTTAAATTGTTTTATAAATGAAGAAGTATATGTTGAACAACCACCCAGTTTTCAAAGTTTCAACTTTCCTAACCATGTTTTTAAACTGAAAAAAGGCACTTTATGGTTTGAAACGAGCACCTAGAGCATGGTATGAAATATTGAGTAAATTTCTTTTGGAAAAAGGTTTTAAAATGGGAAAAATCGACACAACTCTTTTAATAAAAACCAAAGAAAATGATATGCTCTTAGTTCAAATATATGTTGATGATATCATTTTTCGTGCTATTAATGTCTCTCTTTGTGAAGAATTTTCTAAGTGCATGCATAGTGAGTTTGAAATGAGCATGACAAGAGAACTCAACTTTTTACTTGGACTTCAAATCAAACAAGTAAAGGAAAGAACCTTCATCAATCAAGCAAAATATATAAGAGATCTTCTAAAAATGTTCAACATGGAGGAAGCGAAAACAATGAAGACTTCAATGAGCTCATCCATCAAGCTTGATAAGGATGAGAAAGGTAAATTCATTGACTCTACTATGTATAGAGGCATGGTAGGTTCTTTACTATACTTGACAGCTAATAGACCCGACATTATGTATAGTGTATTTTTATGTGCTAGATTTCAATCTTGTCCTAATGAATCTCATTTAAGTGCCGTAAAAAGAATCCTCAAATATTTGAAAGGGACAATGGACATAGGTTTATGGTATCCTAAGAGCGATAACTTTGAATTAATTGGTTTTTCGGATGTCGATTTTGCTGGTTATAAGGTTAAAAGAAAAAACACTAGTGGCACTTGTCATTTCTTAGAACACTCACTTGTCTCATGGCATAGTAAGAAGCAAAATTCGATAACTTTGTCAATGGTGGAAGGTGAATGCATAGCAACCAATTTATGTTGTGCACAAATCCTTTGGATGAAACAAAAACTTAGTGATTTTGATTTATCTTTTGAGCATGTTCCTATTAAATGTGATAATATTAGTGTCATAAGTATATACAAAAATCTCGTGCAACACTCTAGGACTAAGCATATAGAGATTAGACATCATTTTCTTAGAGATCATGCACAAAAGGGTGACATAACACTTGAATTTGTAAACAGAAAAGATCAACTTGCCGATATCTTTACAAAACATTTAAGTGAAGAACAATTTGTTGATATTAAAAGACAACTAGGGGTGATTTCTTAATGATCTAATGTCTGCTTAATGAATTCTTGATGAATGTACCTTTTTATTGCATCAATTTCATGTCATATGCATCATATAGGCATATACTTAGATAATGGTCAAATTTTGACAAAAAATCAAAATTCCCTTGGCATTAGGCATAAAAATAGGGGATTTCAACTGAAAAGGGCAAAGAGAGTATCACAAAAATGAAAAAGTGCACAATTTTTGAAAAGTCAAAATATTGACCACGTTGACAAGGCGGTCAACCGGACTAAGACCAGTTGACTAGTTTATCGGGATTTGGGATATTAAAGGACTCTCACGCTTCATTTTCTCATCGGTTTCCTTTGGTTATTAAGAGCTTCGCTGATTCAGTGTTCAAAGAGTGATTTTTAGGGTCATTATAGCAGATTGAAAGCCTTTGGATTGGATTTTAGGAAGATTAGAGGCAAGGGTTTTGGATTTGGTCACCTTCTCTTCCTCTTACGCGTCACAGTCAACTTCAACTTTGATTCCTCTCCATTTTCACATGCTCAAGGTTTCAAGTGTGAGCCTCTCTCTCTCTCTACCAACCACTACTCCATTCCTTGCTCGAGCTTTATCCTCCATATGACTCCTAAACGAGAGTCTGCTGCCTCTAGGGCATAAGGTAAGCGCCCAGTTGAGCATCTCAGCCTGAGGCACACCGAAAGGTGAGGTTTGACACCGCCTTGCTCAGTTCCGTGGAGGAATAAACAGTACAAACAACATTTTGCTCAGAGACAAGTAGTTTTCGATAGAAATATTAATTTTCCCCAACTTCAGCACTTCGGATTCGAGGGTCTATTCACTAGGATGGGATGGTTGCCTATGGTTACTATTTCTGAGCTAGTTTTCTTGACTTTGGTGCAAGCTTTTTACTTGAAGGCGACTTATGGCATGGTGGCCTGATCATTTCTACTGTTAGAGGAGTTGAGATTCGTTTGGACCTGGAGAGCATCTGTCGTATTTTCGATATTGCTCGGTTGGACTCAGAGTATATGAGTCCAAGATGTGGCCCCACTATGCTAGGATTTGAGCTTAGAGAGGCCATTAAGAGGATTTGTGGATTTCCAGATGCCTAGGGGATGGGCAAACCCTCAGCACACAGTTTGACGGTCATCAACAGAGTGCTACACCATATGCTATGCTTTATCTTTTTACCATGGGGTGGACATCGCGATAAGGTCTCTTATTATGAGGCATTCCTTATTGACTCAATTCTGATTGGGAAACGGATTCATTTGGGGTACTTGATGATGATGCACATGATCTCATGTTGTGAGAGCATGACTCACATACTCCCCTATGGTTGCTTCCTTGCCAGACTATTCAAGGATGCTGACGTTGACTTGAGCAGAGAGATGGACTTTGAGGCTCCCAACACTTATGATATGTATGATGATCAGTCAATGGGGATGATGAAATTTGAGAAGGCCCCAGATGGTTCTTGGGTACGGAGAGCAGAGAGAGCACCAACACAGGCTCAGAGACAAGGACATGCACATCCCAAAGTTGAGGAGACAGAGATTAGAGGGATGGAAGGTGGGGTAGACCCTCAGAGTGGCTATCAGTAGAGAGAGCCCGAGCTTGACATTCCTCCACTCTAGTTAGAGGGTGTTTAGTTTGAGGCTACCTTTTCTGAGTTGATGATGTCTGAGCCGACTTTTAGAGCGGGTCCATCTATTCCACCATCATACACTGAGCCTTCCTTTGGACTTACATTCACTGAGCTTCCTCACATTGAGATACCACTTCCCTAGGCACCTCTCGTTCTTGACCATGCTCCATGGATGGATTTATCAGCTTAACTATCTTGACACTTGCATGGAGGAGCTTACTGTGGCTAGTGATACTCATTTATACTCCATGGAGGATCGTATGGATCAATATCAAGCTGGTTTCACTTCACAATTTGAGTATCTCCAACAAAGAATTGAGCGTATTAAGGATCACTTGGAGCATCAACATGAGGAGATGATGGCTTATGTGCGCTTTGCGTTTCCATCTCCACCTTTTTAGCCTTGATTCCTTAGAGATCCCCTTTGTTCCTTTCTGATGTTGCCAAAAAGGGGAGATATTTTAGGATCTAGGAGACTATAGGAGACTTACATGCATATCATTGTCATATCATCACTTGGATCATACATATTGGATATTGATACATTTGACTTATATATGATATGCATATATGTTTGATGACTTACATTGTTTCTTATTGCAAATTCTCTTTAGCATGTCTTAATTATTTTGGTTTTAACTTCGTAAATTTTGATTGTTGACCCATGATTGGTTTGAGGGGGAGATTTTTTTTTCTCCTAGATAACCAAGGTTTGTCATCAATAAAAAAGAAGAGATTGTTAGCTCAAGGATTCTCCTAATTATGTTTTGATGATAATAAACCGTGGTTAAGTTACTAATTGGTTTGAATTATAAAGAATTTCAAGTATTAATTTGGAATTTCATCAAAGGACCTAATGGATGCAAGATTAAGACCTTTACTCATAGGAAACATGTGTAAGATGAATGCATGGGTGCACTTAAGATTTACATATCATTTCATGTATCTTTGAAAAACTCGGTTTATGATTTAAAGTTACATTTCCATCAAAATCTGAGATTTATCAAATGAACCTTAGGCAAAACGTTTCAAAATTGACATATAATTTTACCTAAAAGCCTTGCCAAAGTGCTAGAAGCAAAAAGACCAGAAAAAGATAGGTTTTTGGGCCAAAAATGGTGAATCGGTCGAGGCATCATCCAAACCGGCTCAATTGGCTAGGGTATTGGTTGACCGGTTCCCCTTCCTGGTCAAGGTCTGGTCAAGAGATGTAAAAAACACTTTTTTTCTTCCAATAACATTTCTTTCCTGGTCGAGGTATTTGACTTCCTGATAGAGGTCTAGTCGAGGGTAACGGTCACCTACCAAGCATTAAATGCTTCAACGGCTAGTAAACCGGTTGACCCCCAACTCGATCGATTGAGGATGTTTTTTGGTTTTTTTGGCTTTCGAGATTGGAAACCTATAAATAGAAAGCTTCACTTCATTTATGAGAAAGTGAACACCTATATTTATTTGTTTACCCACTTGTTCTTGCCTTAAAAGCTCTCATTCTTTTCTTAGTGCATTAAATCTCCATTTGCATACTTTTTGGTTCACATTTGTGATTCATCCTAACATTGAGTTGTATTTGAACCATTGTTGAGTTAGGTTGAGAGACTTAAACTTGTTATTTGAGTGATAAAGCCTTCAAGTAAGTTGAGACTTGAAGAGATTGTGTAAGAGTCCATTGAAACTGGAATCCAAGTGTAAAGGTGATCAGAAGCTTAGTTGAAGCTTCAAGTTAGTGAAACCCTCACTTAGTTAGGAGCTTAAGGAGAGTGGGTGTAGACAAGGAAGTGCTAAACTACTATAAAATTTGAATTTGATTTCTCTAACCTTATATCTTTTTATTTGCTCATCTTGTACTTAAATTTGTTGTGTTGAAAAAGATTTTTTTTTTTTTTAATCCCAATTCATCTTCCTCTCGAGTGTTTTCTCTTTTAAGATTAACCTTTATTTTCTCACATGTATTATCATTTATCTCATTAATCATATTTTTAAAAATTACTATCATTTCACTTTTTTTTTCTATTTATCCTTTTAATTTTATTTAATTTTGAATATTTTAATTTAAAAATATTAAAAATAAAAATTAATTCAAAAATTGCTAAAATATAAAAAAAAATTATGAAGTTCAAATATTTTATAAATTAAAATTAATTTTGTGAAACCAAGGTTTGGTTAATCTTGATTTTGATGATAACAAAACAAGGTTTAGAACTAATGATCATATTTCAAGTGTGATTAGGTAAGACGATTTCCAAAGTGGCAATCACAAAGACAAATTAAGCCAAGGAGAAATCATGAAGAAGAAGACCACCTCAAAGAGAAGAGTTTTTCAAGACCAAAGCTTCATGAGATCTCTTTGTAAGGTTGTTGGTGCACTAGGACTTTCATGCATTTCATTCTTTATTTATGCACCAAAATCATCCAAGAGTAATATTGTTTTAAATATCTTAAGAATTGGATGATTTCATGTTTTCAACTAAAACCTTGTGTTAAATGATTTTCAAACTTGTGTTAAAAGGTTTTAAGTTGAAAAAGGTTGGGTGTTAAGCCAAAAAATGGCTCAACCGGTTGTGCTCGTCCAGTCGAGGATCGGTTGAGGGAGGCCAAAAAGTTTTTCTCTCTCCTAGTGGCCTTCTCTTCTCGATCAAGGTTGAATCTCAACTGGTTGAGGCCCAACAGTCACCTACCAAGCATTTAATGCTAACGACTAGTCAACCGGTCGACCCCTAGCTCGACTGGTCGAACCCCTAATGGCTAGTTTGACTTTTTTCTTCTATAAAAAGGCTCCAATCTTCATTGTTTAATGAGCATAACCTTTCAAAATCTTTCTTGATTATATTTGATCTTTGGAATAGTATTTTTGAGTGTATCATTATTTTAAAACTTGCATATCTTTAGTGCACCGTTCAATCCTAATTTTTCTTGTATCATTTGAGCTTAAAGTTCTTGTGCTAGGATTTTTGAGAGATCATTCATTTGTAAATCTTTAAGAGAAAGTTTCTCAAGTGTGGGGTATCACTTGAGGGGTTGTTTAAGAGTGGGATATGTCTTGAAAAGTGTAAAGGGTGCTTGGAGCAAAAAGTCCAAAAGGGTGAATTGGAACCATAATTCAATTGTATTGCTTGAAGGCTTGGTTTGGAAGCCTTGGATTAGTGAAACCTCAAGCTCGGAATTGAAGCTAGAGGAGAATGGATGTAGGCCGGGTTGCGCCGAACCACTATAAACTCTTGTGTTTGCATTCTTTCTTCCATACTCTTTAATTTATATGCAATTATCTATATATTGATTATTATATACTTGCATATAATTGTCTCTTGCATTCACTTATTTAAATTTGCAAAAAGAGACCATCACCCTATTCACCCTCCCTCTAGGGTGATTACCATAGGTTGAATTAACTTCAAATTCCTAACAAATTTGATAAGATAAATTATTAATATAATTTATTTTATAATTTTAATTATTTAAATAAATTAATTTCAATAACAGAAAGTTTTCACCACAAGTAATAAAATTTTAGAAATTAAATTTCAAATATATTTTTTTATATAAATGGATTTAATTTTTTTTATGGAAAAGTTAATAACACATGTTTCAATAAAAATAGTTTTTAATTTTTAAAATGAATGAATATAAATATATTAAAGGAATTTAAGATAAATTTTTAATTTTTTTTATAAATATTATATTTGACTATACCTACTTTAATTACACTTATAAAATAATTTTAATACGGTGTATTCTTATTTATTTTATTAAATTTAAAATTTTTTTTAAGTATTTTTATGAATTTTAATTTTAAAAATTTTTCTAAGTATTTTTATGAATTTTAAACAATTTTTGTCTCATATTTTTATTTAAGTATTTTTATAAATTTTGAATAATTTTCATTTCATCGATATTTTTATCAAAATATCTATCGATATTTATGATATATCATAATTCATTGTTTATTGAAATTCTTTTTTAAGATTTTTTTTTTTAATCCACCTCTAAGCTTTTATTTTTATTTATTTTTTCTCTCTTTTTTTTTTTCTTTTTGTTTGGTAACCGGAGTAACCAGAACCATCTTAGGAACTAGCTCTCAACAGCCAACTGGCGCCAACGATCGGAGCGACTCTCTGTTCCTCTCTGCAACCTTCTCTGTGTGTGGGAAATGCGAACCAGAAATCAGTGCAAGCAGGAAAACCACTCGTCCGGTAAAAACCTAACCATACGCATCGTTCTTCCTGCTTTGTGTTTGGTTGCTCGGAAACTTAGAAAGAAAAGAAAAGAAACTTAACCTAAAAGGGTATTAAAAACGGAGCAACTTGATTAAATCGATTTATTTGCTCCGAGGCGGGTCAATTCATGTTATCTTGACTCATTATCTCTGTTTTTTTTTTTTTTTTTGCAATGGGTTTGTTTTGCTATCATTCATGGGTGGTTTTCGGCAGATAACAGCGATGCAGCGAAGGCTCTAAATGATGAAAGTGGTTTGTTTTGATGCCTCAATGTTTGTTCTTGCTTTAGTTCGCTCATGTCGTTCTCAGTTATGAATTTAATTAACAATCGATTTCAGTCACTCTTGCTGAAATATCTCGGGAGGCTGTAGGGAAACTTCTAAGACGAGCCAACCCTCGCCGCTCATCAGGGATTAGGAAACTAGATAGCTGCTCCCAACAATGTGAATCTACTGGCTTGGTTAGTCCCGTCAACCTTATCTTCCTTGTTTATATATACTATTAAGGATCCTGCTCGATATTGTACTCAGGCTAAGCTTTGTCCAATAAGTTTACATGTTAAACTGAATTTTCATTCTCTAGATTTTGATTTTTGAGTTATCCCAATTGGAGCCATCAAAAGAAAGGTTAAATGTTCCTTTTCCCAAGTTTGTTATTTTTATTTTGTTTTGTTTCCTTTTCCCAACCGAAGATTGGGTCAAAAAGAAGTGAGATACTAGATACAGGTGGAAGGGTCACATGGAATGCTTTAGATAGTGAAGGTTGTGGCAGAAGTGCAATAGGACGAAGCACGTTGGAAAAGGAAGTTGATGAGAAAAGTTCTCAGGACACATATTTAAACAGTGGAGAAGACATAAATGAATCAGATTGGGAAGAGGGGTCAATTCCCACTCTGGATTCTGTTGATAATCATCAAAATGCTGGGATTAAGGAGGTGACTGTTGAGCTTAGCGGGTTACTGGATTCATCTCAACAGAAGCCTATTCGTCGAGCTTCTGCTGAAGATAAGGTAAACTATGTATCTTTAAGTAATGATGTATTCATAATATGTTTGACTGTGACTTTTGCCCTCGTGCCCAAATGGTTCAAAAGTCTCATTTTTCCCTCAGGAATTGGCTGAGCTTGTTCATAAGGTTCATTTGCTTTGTTTACTTGCACGGGGAAGGTTAATCGATAGTGCTTGCAATGATCCTCTTGTTCAGGTTATTTCTAGTATCACTTCATTTTGTACCATGATGAAATGCTCTCTTTATGTATGTTTCCTTATTATTTCTCTCATCTTGTTGCTTTGAAGACTTGTGATGATACTTTTTCATGGATCTATAATGACTATGTGGCAATGATGCTCTTAGTCTTTCATCCATTTGCATCACCTTCTATGTCTGTTGGACATTGACACATCTCTCATATTCTAGTTCTTAGAGGTTGCCATGTTAGCCACAATACTTGGTTGGATGTTACAACCTAGGCTATGTTTGTCTATGTGATTATAAAATCCCACAATGGGAATGCATGTTTGTTCGGTACAGTGCTAGCTAGTAAAGCAAATTTTTGGATTTTAGCAGTTGACATAAAGTGTAGAAGGCACTACACCTCTTGATATTCTCTCAAATTATGCCCTAGGTTTACTATGTCTTTTTTGTGCACCTCTTACTGTTTCCTACCACACTTTATGATTCCCCATTGGGCCCACTCAAGGAATCAACTACCTTTTTTGGTCCTCCACTTTGATTTATGTAACTCTCTCCTTTGTATGGAGCTAGTGTCATAGTCTTATCCTCATAATGAAAATCTTAATCCTACATTTACATGAAAAGACACCTCCACCGATCTGGGTGAGGGCATTTTAAGTTGGTGTAGATGAAATAATAGGTCATTACGGGAATGCAACATTACTAAATACAACTTGATTGCCACTAGAAGAATGATATATTTGTTGGAATATTTGGATTACTCAATTCAAAGCCTTGGATGTTGGGGTGTATGCAAGACTATCCTAGGGATTTCTAGATCTACGCAATGAAAACATTCACAAATTTGAACCTTAGATCTAGGTGCTTAAAAAAAAATACATGTGATCTGGAGTTCCCAAATCAATTCCAATCGGTGAAGAGGGCGGTACAGATCTCGAATAACTCATGATTTTCTGCCCAATGGCCTTCTCCTAGACCTTGACATGTGAGGATGGTGGAATCCTCTTTATGGGGATGGAGGCTGTGGTTCCTCTTTCTGAAAAATTGAATTGAAAAAATTGTAAGCCCTAAACCCTTAAGGGTTTTATTTAGGCTTACCTGTGGGCTTAAGTAATTTCAACTCATCTTGGGTTTGGGCCACTTAATCTAGCCCATTAGGTCCTAATTAATTGATTAATTAACCCTATTGAGTTCCAATTAATTAATTAGCTTTTTATATAGGCTTATGTGTGGGCTTAAGTGATTTCAACTCATCTTGGGTTTGGGTCACTTAATATAGCCTATTAGGTCCTAATTAATTAATTAATTAATTAACCCTATTGAGTTCCAATTAATTAATTAGCTTTTTATATAGGCTTACCTATGGGCTTAAGTGATTTCAACTCATCTTGGGTTTGGGCTACTTAATCTAGCCTATTAGGGCTTAATTAATTAATTAATTAACCCTATTGAGTCTCAATTAATTAATTAGCTCAATCCATAAAGACTATTTATAAGCTCTTGTGTAACCATGCTTATTTACCAAGATGCCTTTATGTACACATATGAATAAAAAACAAATATGTCCCTCAAATAATTTAACACTAATGAGTATGAGCTTGAGCAGGAAACAATCGGACCTAGAGGGAAGTATTGGCTTCCTCAGAATCCAATTCTAAAGTTGACTTAATATCCCATTACAGAGAGTCTACTACACTCTAATATCTTATGATATTAGATTAAGATAGAAAACTCAGGTCCGTGACCTATTAACGACTACATGCAAACTACCCATGAATTAGTGTCTGTAATTTAACGAGGTGAACACTATCAACCTCTTAAGATTACCTTTATAATCCCTGGGTCTCAAATCTTTCTATTATGTAATCAATTGACACTCTAGCTTACTAAGAGCATGTATCAATTTGCATTAAAGGAAATACTATGACCATAGATTTCATGATCACAAATCTTTAGGATCACCCAAGGGGACACACTGTCTTAAACTCATGAGATATCATAGGTCCTATCTTGAAAATATTTATTATCACTTGCCTTAATCAATAATGACCCAATTCATAGGGAATATATGACCATCTTAGGGTCTTATCCATAGGTTAAAACCACTAAAGACCTTAACACTAATTCAATATTCTCTCAAGGTTGAAAGTTTAAGCAACACAATAACTTGGTCAAGTTATGATTACTCGATGACCAATGTCATGACTTACTGTAGGTCCTATTTAATATGTAACCATATACATTACTGCACTCATAATGAGAAACTCATCCCGATGACTAAGACAAGTCATCCCTTCGATTAGGAGGTAGTGCATTATAACCTTAAATAGATTGCCTAAGTATATGAATCAATTATGAATGAGTCATCAACTTGCTAGGAACCTATGACTTGGATCTTTGGTGCAACTCTTAATGCACCCAAGTCATGTACAATGCAAGTAGCTTGATTACATTGTTGGTCCACATTTAATAACTTAAGCTTTTAGGTTAAATTGGTAGTTTAACATGGTATTTGAGCCTAGATTTTCAGTAAGCCATAATTCATATCCCACAAGTGTTTATTTCCCTCAGTTATTTAGCCCACATGCAAGCCAAAGCAGGCTGTTTGTGAGGTGGGGTGTTAGAATTTAGTCCAAGTAAGTTGACTTGATATACATTGTTGACATTACGTAACTTAAGCATTTGGATCAAATTCATAGCTTAACATCTCTTATTTACCTTGACTTTTTGAAAGGTTATGTTCCAGAATTAGAAAATTAAAAATCCGTGTTTGGCTATCTTAGTTTGAACATTCATATTCTTTGCTTATCTGGTTTTTCTTGTTTTATTTCATCTTCTTTCTTGTCATTGATATGGAAGGAAATGAGCATGATTCATTCAATTTGAAGAATTTTGACATCAATTTCAGGCTTCCTTACTTTCGCTTCTACCAGCAGACCTGCTGAAAATATCAGAAATTCCAAGGCTGACTGCAAATGCTTTCACCCTGCTTGTTCGTTGGGTATGGATTTATTCTCATTTTCTTGCATAGAAACCCGTTGTATGTCTCATAGTTTCATGACATATTGCATGCTCTATCTTATTTGATGGTATTACGTAAAACTTTCAGTTTCATGATAACTTCCGTGTCAGAAGCCCAAGCAGTGTAGAGAGACCGCTTCATTCATCATTGGCCTTTGCTCTTGAGGCTCATGAAGGCACTCCAGAGGAGGTAGCTTCTCCAGATCCTGTTTCTAAATTTGTTAGAAGATTGAATGAGACTTTTTTTTTCCTTGGGAGGATTTCTCATCCTTTTTTTGTCCTTGCTTTTCCTTTTGCTAATGAATTCTTTCTGCTCCTTATCTTAGAAAATCCTTTACCAAAGCAAAAAGTAAATAAATAAATAATATAAACAAAAGAAAAATCTCTAAATTGTTGTACTCCTAACAATTACAGAGGATGAAATCTGCTCTTCAATAAATGGAAGGGTTATTACCTTGTGGATCTTCTGTAGCTGTGGGCTGCTTCTTTGCATGGAGATCCAAGTTAGGTAACTAGGATGCAGTGGATGTAAGAGGGAAGCCTATTCTGGTGTGTTAGGGGGCTTCTTACCTCTTGAGTTATTATCCAGTCTTGTGAGAGGTTTTACTTGTTTATTTAATTAATTATTTTTTATGGGATCTGATTCCTTCAGTGTTGCTTCTTTTCCTCCTTCCATATTTTTGTATCTCTTGGAAGGATCTCTCTTCTTTCTCTGTGCTTTTCCATCTCTATTAGTAAACTTTTGTTTTCTATAAAAGAAAAATAAAAATGAAATATAATGTAACAGGCTGGGTGCCCATAACTTTATCTTTGAAGTTGGGCCCCCGTGGTTTTCATATCTGTTGACCCATCTTAGTATGTGGATAAAACTTGCAAGTTTCAGCATGCGTTTCCAAAGTGAGAAGATTAGCAGGAAGGTAGAGAAGAAAATATAAAGAGAAGGGAAATGAAGAAGAGCAAAAAATTGTGAAGCTTGCCTAGTTTCACATGGGTTGGAACCTTGGGTTCTGTTGAGGGCTTGCTTTTCTGCTTGGGAAGCTGCATGAGTAAGGATCTTGATGTTGGACCAACTCAAAAAGAGGGATGAAAGTTGCTGAATAGATGCTGTGTAAGGGAGAATTAATCACATCTTGCTTCTTTGTACGAAAGCAGTGATCTTGTGGTGGTTGTTTTACGTCCTATTTGGCATAAAGTGGGTGATGCATTCCTTGGTAAGAAGTGCCATTTTGAGGTTGCATGGATCCTTTGTTGGAAAGAAGAGGAAGCAAGCTTTGAGAGAAATTTGTAGTTTGAAAGGTGTGAGATAGTAAGGAGAGGTTACTTGGAAGGAAATTAGTCAACTACTAGAGCTATGGGTTGTTTTTTGTATATTCTCATATGGTACTTTATTATTGTATAGATTTACATAGTACTTCAGATGCTTTAGCATACTTTTTGATTACTTTGTTGTATTTTGGGGGGATTCCTCATCCTTCTTTTGTATTTCTTTATCCTTAATTTAATACATCTAATTGTTTATGATAAAATAAAAAAGCTTGGAGACAAAATTCTTTGTGCTTGCTTAGGACCATTTGGAAGGAGAGGAATAGGAAAACATCTGAAAATACTAAAAAAACAGATCAAGCAATCAAACAATCCCTTATGTATAATTTCTTTGGAGTGGGTTAAAGTGTACATAGGAGATTCTATAATGTCTGTGGTGGATATAATTGATTGGCTGAGCTCTAAATAGAGAGAGGGAGTTGTTCTTGTGTCTCTCACCTCTTTGTTTGGTTTCTTGGTGCTTTTGTATACGCTACATCTTCTTTTGCATGCGCTATTGTTAGGCACTTCTAATATTTTTTATCTTTGCCTATCAGAAAAGAAAAAGAAGCTTTTGTATTATTCTCACTATGTTTATTCTCATTGTGATCCCAATTTAGATTTCGTTTCTCAATACTAGCAGATTTTACCTTCAAGGTCTAAAATTGTTAGAGGAGAGTATACCCGAACTAAATCGAGTCCCAAACTTTCTCACTTTGCATCCTAAGGAGAACTTTCATTTTAAGTTTCTAGTGAGTATAATTGTTTCCTCTGAAAGCAAGTGGATGTGCTATAGATGTGCCTTCTTGTTGAGATTCCATTTTAAGACATAATTTGGATTAATTTTAAAATTAGATTTGAAAATCAGTTTTGAGAAATAAAGCTACTCTAATTTCAAATTGAAAAACCTTGTATTATCTCTTGTGATAAACCTTACTAAGATCTCCAATGCAAAATTAGTTTATATGCCCATTAACCTGGGACAGAGCAACTTTAATTACACCAATTCAGGTCTTAACACAGCTAGCAAATCCACTATAGTCTAAGATTGAATTGTATCAATCATCTTACCAAATCTGAGTCTGGAGATCATCACTGATAATCACACTCCTTGTGTTGTATCTCTCTGTAACTGATCTTGATGGAAGGATATTTGATGTCTTAACAAACCCATCTGAAATCACACAAACCTGAACTGGTATCTCTCCAATATAGAAGCGTCTCACTTTGGATTCTGAGCTGATCTCACATTAACCAATCCTCCTCTGAATTATTTCCGGTAGCCAATTCTGATATCTCTTTGAAATTCCTTAAAATGATGGGAAGAAGCACCAGCCTTTAACCTTTTAAAATAAGGAAGAAAACATAGCAGAAACGCTTTTCTGGTTTTAAGTACACTAGTAGTGAACTCCTATGTTCTGTAGTGGTGAACTGGACTCCAGAGAGATGCTTAAAAAATCAACCTTCTGTTGCAGGGTTGGTTGGTAGTGGACTATGCTGCAGACAATCTACTCTCTTTGCCAATATTGCTGATAGCGCGCCCCACTCTAGAGGCTTTATTCCTATTTTTAAGTTGGCTGGTTGTGAATTGTCATTTTGGCTAGTGGTGAAGGTTCACCTAGAGTTCAATTTTGACACTTTTCACGACGTTTGACCTATAGATCAAGACACTTGGACTACCTTGGGGCTTTTTAAAGGCTCTCTCTAAAGTCTCTAAAATGGTGAACCAAAGCAATCTGGTATTGTTTTAAGTCTTGGGACAAAACCAACTCTTAATTTTGGCTTTGTTATCAATGTGATGAACTTGTGTTTTGACCGATCATCGAGAGTTTGGTCTTCATGTGATGATATAATCATATGATTGATCTTGAGGAGTCATAATGATGAAACATTATGCTAAAAGCTTACATTGTAAATGAATGTTGTTATCATGAAATTGCCGACAGATGATATTGAAAGCTAAAAGCTAGAATTAGGATTTTGAATAATTCATCTACACTGATTTCATTGATTTACAACCTATTTATACAAGTACAGTGAAGGAAAAAAGGAAATATGCTAAGGAAATAACAACAAATAAAGGAGATAGAGTGGGGCGCGCTATCATAATTGAACATTCATTTTTCCCCCATTCCACCATATGATCTTTCATCAAATCTTTTGTGAGAGCCAATTCTTTTTTAAGGTTAGTAACTCTTACCTCATGAAAAGTTGGTCCCTTCATACCCACACCATATTGGCCAATAGCCTCAATCATTGGTTGGAAACTCGGATATGTGACTGCATTAAATGGAATAGCAGCCTCATACATCCATCCATCTTGTGATAAGCATACAAGCTCTTTCTCTTGCTTCCTTTTTGTAGGCATCATTGATGGTAGTTTGATTCATCTTTCCACTCTTTCGATTTTGAACAACCATCTCTGTATTAGGAGTGAAAAAATGATCCATAGGACCTTTTTGTCTTGTTTTTTTTTGAATAAAATGTCCTACCACCACTTCCTCCTCGGTTACTACCTCCACTAGAAATGTTGGTGACATTCATTCTACTATTAATCTCCTCACCAAAATCTTCATCTTCCAAACCAAACAAATCTTCATTAACATCTTCGCTCCCCATATTCATTTGCTCTTTTTGATTTTTCTTGGAACTCATATACTCTTCCATTTCTTCTCTAACATGTTCCGGACATTTTCTACACTTTTTAGCATTTCTATATCCACCAACAAGATGTTGTTTGTGTCTATATATGCCTCCTTTGGTTACTTTATCACAAAAAATGCATATGATGGTGTTCAAATCTTTTTCATTAACCAAACGACCATATTTCCACCCGGGATCTCTTCTTCCACTTGCACTAGAGTCCACTTGAGTTTCACTCTTATTATCCATCTTGCAAACAAATTATCTATATTCTACAATAAAATAATTATAATTAAATTAAGAAAAAAAATTGAAAAAAAAATGCATATCACATTATCACATTAACAACAAACATGCTTATGAGTGTTTTTTGTTTATTTATTTTTATTTTGTAAAATTTTCATGTCAAAAACTCAAAATATAATATTTATATTTAAAAAAAAAAATTACCAATGAGAGTTATGAGATAAGAATGGTAAATAATGCAGAAAAGTGAAGAAAAAAGAAAAATACCGAGGTCCGGAAGGTACGTGACTATTTTCCCTTTATTTTTCTCCTATTTTCCCCCTATTTTTCTTCTTCTTCTTCTTCTTCACTTCTCCAGCACGGAAGAGGCTAGGGCATGAATGGGAGTGGTCTCGGGTTGAGAAAGACCAGCAAAAGGGGGCTGGAAGGGAGGAATAGGCCAAAACGGCGTCGTTTTGGTCTGATTTTTTTTAAAAGGAATAGGCTCCAAAACGACGTTGTTTTGGACCCACTAAATAAAAAAAAAATTTAGGACTCTCTGCAACTCGACGGCAAGAGGTGCGTACTTGGTCGGACCGTCGGAGGCGACTTAGGCGACTTTGGCGACCGCCTCGCGCCTTGCCGGAGGCGAGCGCCTTGCGTGCCTAAGCAGCGCCTTCGTGAAGGGGCGTCGCCTCCCTTCAAGTGAGGCGCCGGAGGGTGGCGTCGCGCTGCCCCGAGCCTAGGCGCGCCTTTCACAACGATGTCCTTGACCATAAAAAAATCCCTTTGCAACCTCTCAATTTTTGCATTCTATTTCACTTTGGGAGTTATGTAATAAAGTCCTGTCTCCTCAACATTGCCAATCTTCTTCCCCGTAATCAGGTCTTGAAAAACACAATGAGTTGGATAAAACTTTACACAACAATTGAGGGATTTTGTGATTTTACTGACTAACAAAAGATTACAAGCAATTTTTGGAACATGAAGAACTAAATTAAGAAATTGATGGAGAACCTGAAATGGAACCTTCTCTACTAATAGGAATAAATGAACCATTAACAAAAAAACCTTACCATCATTTGAGTATAGACTATAAGAAAAGAAATACTTTGACTCATTCATCATATGATTAGAGGCCCTTGAATCAATGATCCAGGGATTAGACGAAATATTTTTAGATGCATGTAATGCATAATCAATATTAGTTGACTTGGCAAAATAAGAGGAAATGGAGATCCAGATTGGCCTAACATCTTGTACAATAGCTCTAGTTGATCCTTATTGAAGGGACTTTTATCTGATGATTGAGAGGTTGTTTTAGGTTCAAGATCATTTGCAAAGATCCCTTGGAAAGCTTTCTTGAAGGGTGTCTTGCTCCCTTTATCACCAAGAGATAATTTCCCATTCAACTTCCAGCAAGTCTCTCTTGTATGCCTTGGTTTTTGGCAGTAATCACACCAACAAGTATCCTTCTCTCCAAATTTCTTTTGTTACTAAGATTTAGAGAGATTAGAATGATTTGGGAGCCTCCATCTTGTTCAGTCTTCAAAGCTGAGACTTCTTGGGAGATTGTACCTATCATAATACTCCTTCGACCTTCCTCGGTATTCACATAAGAAAACACATCACTAAGACAAGGAATAGGTTCTTTTCCAAGGAGTCTGCCCCTTACCTCATCAAATTCTAGTTTTAGGCCAACCAAAAAATCAAACACTCTTGTCACATTCCTAAATTTCTGCCAAGGTTGCTGCATCTTCGGGAGCTACCATTTCAAAATGTTGAAGGAGATCTAGTTCCTGCCACAATTTTTTGTATTAGACTGTCATAGAGTGATTGCTTTGTTTTGTATTATGAATAGTCGTCTTCAAGTCATAGTTGCCGGCAACATTTCCCTTCTTTGAATAGATTTGAGACACAACATCCCACATCCACACATTCTTAGCTGTTGAGAGATAAAGAGAGGGTTTCCCAATCTCTGGTTGCATAGAGTTCAACAACCATGGCATGACCATTGAATTTTCTACATCCCATATCTTGAATTTAGGATCCAAGTCTTTAGGCTCTTTGACAGTTCCAAGCACATATTTCATCTTCCCTCTACTTCTCAGGAAAAGCATGGTAGATTGGGACCATGAGAAAAAATTCTCTCCATTTAATTTTCCTGTTGTAATTTGAAGTGTGGGATTTTTTAAAACTGGTAGCAATTTTGGGTGGATTTGAATAGGAACTAGACCTGGAGTTATTTGAGATCTTTGACATTCTCAATGAAAGGAAAAACAAATTGGCAATAAAAATCAGAAAAAACTTCAATAGAAAAATGGCAATGGAGGCCGAGAAGAATAAGAGTTTGCCAAATTTTTTTTTTGGCTCTGATTCCATGAAAGCTAAAAGCTAGAATGATTCATTCACACCAAGTCCATTGATTTACAACCTATTTATACAAGCTGTACAGCGAAGGAAAAAAGGAAATATGTTAAGGAAATAATAAAAAATAAAGGAAATAGGCTAAGGAATTAAAAACAAATTTCTACAATTGCTCTAACTTTCCCATCTTATAAATATACAAATCTGAATTGATTTTCTATTCAATCCGATGATTTTAGTCCATAATTAAATCAGAATAAAGTCAAAAGAAATATTCTCTACTTTCCAACAAACATTCACATTTACAACAATTAACCTTTCAATTGCCTCAACTTCTAGTTATTCCAAATGGTTGTACCCTACTTAAGGTGTGTGTGCACGTAATATGGCTATGCACAACAAAATGTTGCACTTTATGCAAGTTGTTATGTGCAATTCATGTGTCCACTCAAGTAATGACGTGGATGTTCAATCCTAATGAACACACAAAGAATTGAATTTGCAATGTTTTCGTAATTAGATCGGTTATTGAATCGAAAAAGTTACCAGGTCATAGTTTAATGGTCTGTTGAATATAATGAATTTATAGTGTACAATATTTCCTTTTTAATAGAGGTCACATGTATGGTAGTTAGGACTCCTAGCCTTGTATATATATATTTTCTCAATTGTAAGTAGACACAATGAATGAGAATCAAGGTTTTCTTCTCTCTCTCTCTCTCTTAACATGGTATCAGAGCCAAGGGAGAAAACCTAATTCTTTCCAGTTTCCCCGTGTCATCAATTCCGGGAAACCTTTCTGTGATCGTGTTTCATTCCGGTCACCTTCCCCAGACCCCAAAGCTTTTCGGTCGGTCGAATCGTCATCAGAAAACGCTTTCCGGTCGGTCGAATCGTCGTCAGAAAACATTCACCGCCGGCGACTTTTCCTGCGAACTTTTCCGGCGACGTCTTTTTCCCACACCGCAAGCAGCACTTGGAGGAGATCTCCAATTTTTCCCAAAGCACCGGAGCCAGAAAACCACCCACGCGCCGTCCACGTGCGTTTTTCCGGCCGGCGACTGCATCTCACGCGCCCGCACGTGAGGGCGCGTGAGCCACTTTCCGGCGACACGCTTCCTCCTCCAGCCTCGCCTGACGCCGACTAGCCACTCTTCATACCCGTTTCTGCCATCCGAGCCCTGCACGTGCCTCTTTTGGGGTTCTTTTGCCTCCGCCGGCCCTCCGAACAGTTTTTCCGACGTCCTCCGGCTATTTTTTTCTCAACCCCAATCCCTGCACGTGCCTTGGGAAGTGTTCTTCTACCTTTCCGGTGGTGCCACAGTTGTTTTTCTTTTCCATTTGGTCTCTCACACAGGCGATTCTTCGGTTTTTCCTTCTTCAGCCGCATCTGTAGCCGTATTAGGGCTCTCTTTGATCCAAATATACTTCATTCTCCAAATAAGTGGATATGGCTACTAAAACTTCCATTTTTTCCTCTGTCATATCTGGATCTCCTATGATTACTTCGGAGAAATTGGTTGGCAGTGAAAATTATCTTTCTTGGTCTGCCTCTGTTGAACTTTGGTTTATGGGACAAGGATATGAGGATCACTTGGTTACATAGGAGGCAGATATCCCTAAGGTTAAGCGCGTACAGTGGAGAAAGATAGATGCCCAGTTATGTAGTGTATTATGGCAATCCGTTGATCCCAAGATCCTTCTTCATCTTCGGGCCTACAAAATTTGTTTTAAATTTTGGACTCAGGCCAAAGGATTATACACGAATGATATCTAGAGTCTTTATAAGGTGGCTTCTGCTATTGTTCATATCAGCCAACAGGACTTGGATCTATCTACTTATATTGGCCAGATTGCCTCTCTTAAGGAGGAGTTCTTGACTGTGATGCCTCTTACTCCTGATGTTGGGGCTCAACAAACACAACTTGATAAGTTCTTCATGGTCCTTACTCTTATTGGCCTCCGTCCGGATCTTGAGCCTGTCCGCGATCAAATTCTTGGTAGTTCATCAGTTTCGTCCTTGGATGATGTGTTTGCTCGCCTCCTTCGTATCTCGTCCACTCAAACTTTGCCATCTGATAGCATTTCAGATTCTTCTGTGTTAGTTTCTCAAACTACCTCTCGAGGAGGACGCAGTGGTAACCGAGGTAGAGGCCAACGTCCTCATTGCACCTATTGCAATAAACTTAGCCACACTCGCGATCGTTGCTATCAGTTACATGGACGGCTTCCTCGCACTGCCCATGTGGCCCAGTCCTCTGATTCTCAGCTGCCTCAGCCTCCGAGCTCCTCCGCATCTCAGGCATCTTAGGCTTCTGTTGCCTCTGTTGCCCAACCTGGTAATGCTTCTGTCTGCCTTACCCACATATCTTCTCTTGGACCTTGGATTCTAGATTCTGGAGCTTCTGATCACCTATCTGGTAATAAGGATATTTTCTTCTCTATTACTCCTACCTCTGATTTACCTACTGTTACCTTAGCTAATTGTTCTCAAACTGTAGCTAAAGGTATTGGTTTGACCCTTCCTCTGCCTTTTCTACCTCTCACTTTTGTCCTTTATACTCCCGAATGTCCTTTTAATCTTATTTCCATCAGCAAAATGACTCGTACTCTTAATTGCTCTATTACCTTTTCTGATAATTTTGTGACCTTGCAGGACCGGAGTACGAGAAAGACGATTGGCATAGGACGTGAGTCTCAAGGCCTCTATCACCTCACCTCGGATTCATCTCCTACAGTTTGCATTTCCATTGATGCTCCTCTCCTCATTCACAGTCGTTTGGACCACCCTAGTCTCTCAAAGTTCCAGAAGATGGTCCCTCGTTTTTCCACTTTGTCGTCGCTTTCGTGTGAGTCATGTCAGCTTGGGAAACATACTCGTGTCTCGTTCCCAAAGCGTTTGAATAATCGGGCAAAGTCTCCTTTTGAGCTTGTCCACACTGATGTTTGGGGTCCTTGTCAGACTGCGTCTACTTTAGGATTTTAGTATTTTGTCACTTTCATTGATGACTATTCTCGATGTACTTGGTTATTTTTAATGAAAAATCGAGCTGAGTTATTCTCTATTTTCCAGAAATTTTATGTTGAAATCCAGACCCAGTTCAATATTTCTATTCGTGTGTTACGCAGTGATAATGCTAGGGAATATTTTTCAGCTCCATTTACTTCATTTATGTCTCATAATGGGATTCTTCATCAGTTTTCTTGTGCTCATACTCCTCAACAAAATGGGGGTAGCTGAACGCAAGAATCGACATCTTGTTGAGACAACTCATACTATCCTCCTCCATAGTAATGTTCCTTTTCGTTTTGGGGGACGCTGTTCTTACCGCTTGTTATTTAATTAATCGTATGCCCTCCTCTGTTTTACATGATCAGATTCCTCATTTCCTTCTCTTCCCTAACCAACCACTTTATTTCCTTCCTCCTCGTGTCTTTGATTGTACTTGTTTTGTTCATATTCTCACTCCTGGACAGGACAAGCTTTCTGCCAAAGCCATGAAATGCCTCTTCTTGGGATATTCCAGACTTCAGAAGGGTTATCGCTGTTATTCCCCTGAGACTCATCGATACTTCATCTCCACTGATGTCATTTTCTTTGAAGACTCACCATTCTTTTCCATCACTTCTGAGTCTCTTCCTGTTTCTGAAGTCTTGCCCCTTCCCATTGTCTCCCCATCTGATGTTGTGCCTCCTCGACCACTTCAGGTTTATCATCGTCGCCCTCGTGTCGCTGCTCCTCTCCCTTTTGCTGAGGCACCTGCTGACTCACTTCCTATCCCTTCGGCTTCTCCTGCCCCGACTCTGCCTTCTTTTGATGATTTACCCATTGCTATTCGGAAAGGTACTCGCTCTACTCGTAATCCTCATCCTATTTACAATTTTTTGAGTTATCATCAATTATCTTCACCCTATTCTGCTTTTGTTTCTGCTATATCCTCTGTTTCTCTTCCAAAGAGCACCCATGAAGCTCTTTCCCATCCAAGCTGGCGACAGGCAATGGTGGATGAAATGGATGCTCTGCACTCTAATGACACTTGGGATCTTGTTGTTTTACCCTCTGGTAAATCTACAGTTGCCTGTCGTTGGGTTTATGCAGTTAAGGTTGGTCCTGATGGTCAGGTTGATCGCCTTAAGGCCCGCTTAGTTGCTAAAGGCTATACTCAGGTTTATGATTCTGATTATGGTGACACATTCTCCCCTGTTGCCAAGATTGCTTCTGTCCGCTTGCTTCTCTCCATGGCTGCTATGTGTTCTTGGCCTCTTTATCAGTTGGATATTAAAAATGCCTTCCTTCATGGTGATCTTGCTGAGGAAGTTTATATGGAGCAACCTCCTGGTTTTGTTGCTCAGGGGGAGTCTGGTTTAGTGTGCAGGTTACGCCGTTCTCTATATGGCTTGAAACAATCTCCTCGAGCATGGTTTGGTCGTTTTAGTTCTATTGTTCAAGAGTTTGGCATGCTTCGCAGTACAGCAGACCATTCAGTTTTCTATCATCATAACTCCTTGGGGCAGTGTATTTATCTGGTTATTTATGTGGACGACATCGTCATTACAGGCAGTGATCAGGATGGTATTCAGAAACTAAAGCAACATCTTTTACCCACTTTCAGACCAAAGACTTGGGGAACTCAAGTATTTCTTGGGAATTGAGATAGCTCAATCCAGTTCCGGTGTGGTCCTTTCCCAAAGGAAGTATGCTTTAGACATCCTGGAAGAAACTGGTATGTTAGACTGTAAACTGATAGACACACCTATGGATCCGAATGTCAAACTTGTACTAGGACAGGGGAGCCTTTAGGAGACCCTGGGAGATATCGACGGCTCGTAGGTAAATTGAACTATCTCACCATTACTCGTCCAAACATTTCTTTTCCTGTGAGTGTTGTTAGTCAATTCCTACAGTCACCATGTGATAGCCATTGGGATGCTGTAATCCGCATTCTTCGATATATCAAAAGTACACCAGGCCAAGGTGTGTTGTACGAGAATAGAGGTCATACTCAGGTTGTTGGTTACACAGATGCAGATTGGGCTGACTCACCCACAGATAGACGTTCCACTTCAGGGTACTGTGTTTTTATTGGAGGTAATCTAATATCTTGGAAGAGTAAGAAACAAGATGTAGTGGCCAGATCTAGTGCTGAAGTTGAGTATCGAGCTATGGCTTTGGCAACATGTGAACTCATATGGTTGAGACATCTTCTTCGAGAGTTGAGATTTGGAAAGGATGAACAGATGAAACTCATCTGTGATAACCAGGCCGCATTACATATTGCATCCAATCCAGTCTTTCATGAAAGGACCAAACATATTGAAGTTGACTGTCACTTCATTAGAGAGAAGATCGCATTAGGATGTGTTGCTACAAGTTTTGTTAATTCAAATGATCAACTAGCAGACATCTTCACTAAATCTCTCAGAGGTCCTAGGATTAAATACATTTGTAACAAGCTGTGTATTAATCAAGTTTTGTTAATTCAAATGATCAACTACTTACTACCTCTTCCCTTTTAGGGAGGGCTTGTTACAGCTTGTTTGAATTTTATTAAAAGAAAAGCCTGCCCACTTTAATATATATATATATATATATATAAATATATAAAATAGAGTCAACTCATGGGCTCACTCACTTTAAAGAGCTGGCAAAAAGCAGAAGTTTGAAATGAAAATTGGCACTTTGAAAAGTGGGGTGGGGTGACCTTTTAAAAAGTGGGCTGCACAAGGTTACAACAAAAAAAAAAAAAAGAAAAAAAAAAGAAAGGAAAAGAAGGAATCTCTGGTCCAGTCTGGCGGTTCAATTCTGGTTTAAAGGTAAAATGGTTGAAAATGCGAATTGAACTGGGCATGTGATTGGTATGAGGTTTAACTGGTCCAATTAGCCGGTTCGATCCGATTTTAAGTGGATGAGTATAAAAATTGCAGTTTAAATTGTGATAACTAATTTAAAGTGGAAAGTGCATTTAAAAAGTAAAAATTTGTAAAATGGCTGTGGTAAAAGATCTAAGCTGCTTCACTTCAAATGACTTTCTGATTTCTTTTGCCCAGGTTTGCCCATGCTAATGGTTGGATGAAATTTTAACATGAGGCTTTACAAAATGGTTGTGGCATTTCTTTGATCAATGTTTTTGTCATTCACTCCCTTGGATATTGGATTGGATTTCCATAATACAATTTTTGTTTGAACACAATAATGTTGCAGTTAGGGTGGTTTGTGTTGATGGGAGAACATAACTATGTAGATATACATATTTCTGCATAATGTTCTGAGTAAAAGTTACAAGACCATTTTTCCTGCAGGTTGCTGCATTGTCTGTTGCACTGTTCAGAGCTTTGAATCTTACCACTCGGTATGGCCTTATGATGAAACTGAGAGCAGTATTTTATTATTATTATTATTATTATTATTATTATTATTATTATTATTATTATTATTATTTTTTTTTTTTTTTTTTGAGCAGTATTTTTCAGTTTTATGATAAATACTTTTCCTTGCTTTTTTATTGAAAGTGGAGCATATTAGGTTTTTTTTTTTCCTTACAAGTTATAACTTATTTGGAGGCATGAGTACTTCTACCCTTTAGACACACCAAGTCCATTATTTTTCTCAAACAAAAAATTTAGGTTAAATGTCAAAAGTCTCCCCCCAAGTTTTCAATAATATGACCAACCTTGTGATGTGGGACAAACCTCCCAATCAAATTAGGTGGGCTAGGAATCCAATGTTTTAGTATTTAAGAAGAGAACAAGGAATGAAGTTATTTCAGTAGGGACAAGAAAATAAAAAATAAAAAATGAAATAAGTAAAGAAGAAAAGATAAGAAACCTTAGAATCTCATTAAGACCTCCTAGGAGTTGCACCTAGAAGAAAAATTGTTAAGAGTGTATGATATACATTATGAGCCCAAATCCTACAAGCTTAAACTTTTAGGAAAATTAGTAGTTCAACATGGTAGTAGAGCCTTGTTTAGTAAGAGTTTAAGTGTTTGAACCTCACCACTGCATGTTTATTTATCCAATTTATTAAGCCTATATGTAAGCTCAAAAAGGGAGGCTACAAGGGTGTTAGTGTGTATGATATACATTATGAGCCTAAATCCTACAAGTTTAAGCTTTTAGGCAAATTGGTAGTTCAACAAAAACAATAGTCTTATCATTGGAAATTGCAAGGTTTGCTGAAAAATTCATATTATTCATCGTTCATTCGGTTATTAATCCCATTTATAAGTTTTAGAAAAAAAAAAAAAAAAACTTAATAAAACTATGAAAAAAGAAACCTAACCTGTATAGGAACTTATTAGGACTCTTATTTGTTTCCTAAAACTCTCTTCCCGATAATGGAATTGAAAAGGAAATATAAACCTTCTTTTTAGAATTAGAAATTTAAAGCTTTATAAAAACTTATTATAATAAAATTTTCTAATAAAGAAGAGATTCTAGATTCTAAACTCAAGTAAAAACTTAAAAAAGAAACTTTGGATATTTCAAGAAGCATTGATTTTCCTCAGGAGCAGGATTGAACCTTTAACCAAGCTTCGCATTTGAGGGAGGCAAAAGAGTATTTTCCAACTGCTTCTCAAGTTTATCCTTTGCCATACACAGGAAATCCGCTTCTTTACTCTCTTGTTTAGGCCTTTGGAGCTATCTTGTTGCTAGCTTTTGACTCCATCAACATTGTAGTTCTCTAACTGAAACTTGGTCACAGGAACTTGAGTGAGCCTTGCACATCCTCCATCTCGTCTGGATTGTGGTGGCAAGTGGCATCCGTCTGCTTCTTTCTTAATAGCCATTTTTGACAATAGTTTGTATTAAAATAGAAACAGCAGTCTCTTGTTTTGTTGCATGCATCTTTTGAGCAAGATGCCTCTCCAGTATGCTTGGAGTGCAATTGCAGTTGTTCAAGTTTGGACCAAACCCCTGCACATATTGAAACTCCAAAATTGACCTTGAATAGGCCTTGCTACCCCATCCACGATCTTTGCCTT